>NC_136967.1:3455000-3470000 GCF_032717465.1 Coenobita brevimanus
TATCAGCGCCGAAGAGGTAAAATGTGAAGATATTTACCACGCAAAACCCATGAACTTTAGTGAACAGGCTGTCTAGTCTATGCTCAGAGTCGGAAACATAGAATAAGAAGAGCAATGAGATGATTATGCACAGGTGTATGGTATAGCGGACATGATGTTTTTACGAGTGTTGATGTATTTAACTCATGCTTATCCTCCTGTCCTCACACACACACACACACACACACACACACACACACACACACACACACACACACACACACACACACACACACACACACACACACACACACACACACACACACACACACACACACACACACACACACACACACACACACACACACATTCCTGACAAAACTGCTGCTGCTACGTGTGTGTGTGTGTGTGTGTGTGCAGTTAGTGTGGTCGGGGAGGAAAGTGGTTTAAAGAGCCATAAAACTTCCGTAGCTCCGTTTCATCAGTATTATAATTATAGTTTAGCGTAGAAGGCCTGGGAAACTTATAGCGGTGAGGAAACGGGAATTGGTGGAGAGGGAGAGAGAGAGAGAGAGAGAGAGTTTGTGTGTGTGTGTGTGTGTGTGTGTGTGTGTGTGTGTGTGTGTGAGAGAGAGAGAGAGAGAGAGAGATAGAGAGAGAGAGAGAATGTAAGTGAGTGCAGTGTATGTGCTCGGTGTAAGGATATGTGTGTGTGTGGCAACTGTAGGGGTGCGGGCGGGGTGCGTGTGTGGAGAGGGAGTATAAGAGCTGGAGAGAGTGTGGATGGGGCTTCACTCCACCCAGCCACACACACACACGCACACACCTCCCGTCATGGTGCTCGCAATTTGGGTGAGTCGGCCTATCAGTAATAATCACCTTATTAGTTATCGGAATAATTACAAAAATGTTAAATGTGACACAGTGCTTAATCACCTGGCACCTGAGGGAGAAAGGCAGGAGATTGAAGAACTTATCCTCCTCAGATCTTAAATTCAAAGTGGTTGTCTGTCCTAATGGCCCTTGTGGAGTGGATAAGCTAATATCTGTTTTTATGTATTATCAGTTACTTTGTTTTGTTTTCTTTTGCTTTGTTTTTATCCTGGCCAAAGTCATATCGTTTTCTCCAGCTCAAGAAAACCCAGTATGCCCAGGCTTCTCGAAAGGAATGGATCTTGATTTGGGCTCTTTCTTGTTTGATTCCCTTGGAAGGGTCGTGTCTCAATCCTTCTTTTTTATATACAGCATATTATAGTGTCTTGATGAATCCTTTCCTTGCTGTGGATGCGTTTAATTATCTTTTCTGTACTTTGGCTGATACATGATGATTTTCTTCAGCTGAGAGAAATCCTAGCAATATGTAGGTAAACTGGGTCTTTATTTAGCTCTTCTTTGCGATGGACGTTCATAGTTAGCCAAAAACAGACGATTTTCTCTAGCTGACAAAAACCCAAGCACGTAAAGATTTCCCCTGCATCTGGATTAACACCATCGTCGCAATTAACGTTTGGGAATTTCAATATGGCTGTCACCAAGCAATTTTCTGCAGTTGACAGAGGGTTATGCAACACGGGAATGCCTGTTGCAAGAAGGGCGTCTCAAGGTCGGCTCGTAGTTCCCTCTTCGTCTTTCTTGCAACACTGAGTGGGTGCAACCAGACATGCCGCTAATACACACCCTTGCCCCATTGTCAGGGAAATATGGGTGACGTGAGCCTGCAATTTTCTGAGTGTATGGAAAGTTGATGGGGTTGTTTTTAAATTCTCCTCTACAGTTTTTTTTCTTTAAGTTGAATTGCATTCCCCTGTCACAGTGACTTAGCGTCTCTGTTCTTTTTCGATCCTAAATGCAGAGTAGAATGTGTGTGTGTGTGTGTGTGTGTGTGTGTGTGTGTGTGTGTGTGTGTGTGTGTGTGTGTGTGTGGAGTGATGGGAGTTAATAATTCTTTTGCAGGCTTGGGATCTCAGACAAATTAAGTGAGACACCAACTTGCTTGCTTCTCATTAACCATTCCATCCAGATCTCTTTTCATTTCGTCACAATTTTAAGACGGTATAAAAGTACTGCTGATCTCACCTCCACCTGTCCTTAAATTGGAATGCTGTATTTTTTCCTTCAGTTTTCTTTACGTCCTTTATTTTTAACATCTTTTATTTATTTACATTTTCTACTTCCATCACTTTAATCTTGTTTTTCAGTCATCCTTGTTCCAAACGTCTCTATTATTTTCTTTTTCTAGCACTTTTTGTTCCTTTCTTCCAAACCCTTTTCCAGGCCCTTTCTTTCAATGCCTTTCTTGTTTCCAGAACCTCTCTCTCTCTCTCTCTCTCTCTCTTCCGACACTTATTTGGAGCCCCTATTTTTGTCCTTTTTTACAGTACCTATCATCTCCCTTTTCCGGCTCTTTTTCCAGCAATTTTCTTTTTCTTGTATTATTTTCCTGCGTATTTTTGCTTATCCAGAATCTCGTTTTCTTTATGTTTCGGCGTTTCTTTTTTTCATACTCTGTTGCACTTTTTTCTTTATACGTTTTCCAACATCCTTTTTATTCATTTCTTTATCTCTTTCTTCTTCTATCACCTTTTTTTTTTTTTTTAAATCACCATTGTTTCTTTTTTGATCACATCTTTTGTCTTTTTTTTTCTATTTCTTTATTTTCGGCACATTTTCTCACTATTTACGTTACATGCAATCTTCTTTTTTTCTTTCATTTTTTTTTCAACAGTCCTTTTCCAGTACCTCTTCGTAACGCCTCTTTCTTTTTCTCTTTACCTTTCCATCCTTTCTTTTTTTCTTTCCTTTTTGCAACACTCCCAAAATGTGACCTTGGCTGCTCAAACGAGGCGTCACCCACACAGCGTCCTCCCATTGTTAAGTTACTTTCTCTCGTTCTTACCACGCCTCGTAACAAATGTAATGATATAATTAAATAATTGCCTTGACGCCTTGAATCTGAGTACTGCTTTGTTCTTGCTGCTATTTTATTTACGTTAGGAAAGGCCTCTCACAGTGAAGTGTTTGAGGGCTTTATCTAGGTCCACTAATTCGAAAGTTTCTCCTAAACTGAAAAAAAATCTTGAAAGTAACAAGAATGAATTATGACGTAGATAGTTAATCCCGTAGTATAACATAACCTAGAAAGAACAAGGACTTTGGACTTCCGTAAGACAAAGTTGGTTAATCTTAAAGTGTGTGCCAGCGAGTTGTGACAAGGATAAGCAAGGTAAGCAGTACAGTTTGCAAGTATGTAATATTATGTATGTAACCTATGTTTATATTATAGCAACTGGATTGCATATGCATTTTTCATTTGCAGTAACTCTACAGCTCTGTCATACACACACTGCGGCTCAAACCTTGTTCTGTGGTTTGTGAAGGGCTCATGTTCCGTATGTCTGAGGGCCACCACTCTGTTAGTGGCGAGGTGACCCGTCCCTACCCATGCATTGTAGACAGATGCAGGAAAGCAAACATAGTAACATACAGTACAAAAAGAAAGATAGTTCATTGTCATCTCAGTAATTATAAAGTTATAATACCATTTTTTATCTAGAAATACAGTAATCCTTTATGCCAACAGATTTTAGCTTTCCTGGCTGGCGCAGCTTCCGGCACGTCCACCTCTCATGTGTCCATCAACTTCGGTGACGCCAACGTGATGTACGATAATGACCACGAGGCTCACCCCCCTGCCCCAGCCTACCACCCCGATCCCTCCTACCACCCCACACCCAAGTACCCCCCGCATCCTCTCCCAGCATACCCTCCCCCTGAGCCATCATACTCCCCAGCGCCCTCCTACAAACCAGAGCCTTCCTATTCACCCAAGCCAACCTACCACTCCAAGCCGACCTACCACCCCAAGCCAACCTACCACCCCAAGCCGACCTACCACCCAAAGCCGACCTATCACGAGCCTGAAGTCCCCGCTTGCGCTGAGCTGACCAACGCCACGTATTGCCTGGAAGATGAGGAATACCCGGAATACGATATCAAGCACGCCATTCAGTACCACCTGGATGACTTCAACCATTTGTACGCCGACGTGGCCGACCTGGACACAGCAGCATCTGTGGATCGGCCTGAAACCCTGGAGGAGGAGACTTACCTCTGCCCCTCCGAAACCGCCTACATCCGTCCCCTCCGAGCAGAGAACACCGACGGCAAGTGGCGCGTCATCGTCAACGAAATTCAGCTCCATTACAAGACCTTCACACAGACGACGCGTGTGGAGGACTGCCTGACCGCTGGTGAGGAGTGCCCCAAGGTGCCCATCTGCTACGAGTCCAAGTGCCTGCAGAAGTCCATCTACCACCGCTTCCTCGTCTACGATCCCTACGATCAATACTTCCCCTTCGCCATCGAGACTTTTAAGCTGCCGGCCAGCTGTGCCTGTCTGCTTGGAGCATACACCATCGACCACTAAAATGTTATTTTTCATTGTCATATTCACTGTCAGTTCCGGCCATCTCCAGAAGCCTCTTACACGCCATCATTACTTAAGCATTGTTCTTTAAACATATTCCTTTTGTGCGAGGCTGCTTTGGCTTGTTGTTCACGCAACAAAGATACTGATGATGGCAGTGGAGGTTTCGTCTTCTTTTGACCATGTTCTTGTTATAATCGTTTATCGGTACAATCAAGAATAAGCTTAAGTTTTTACGAAGTAGATTAGATTAATCCAAAGCTTCCCTGTGATATTTGTAAACAACCGACTAACTGTACAAGATAAAGAGCGGTACGTGAAGAAGCAGTTCTCTAGTCGTCTCTGTGATATATTCTACAAATTTTTGTACTATAGACAGATTAATGTTAGACTCATGATAGTCTAAGTTAACTTTTTTTTTTTTTTACTTTTGGACTGTTTTTGTTTGCAAGACTCTCAGGCGCACCTCACATGTTGGTCGATTAATAAAGTTGAATTTTTTTTTGTAATCCCTCATGTGTTACTAAAGTTTCCTTCAATTCAGGTGACACACAAAGTTTTCAAGATAACTAAGTCTTTGAGATCTATTAGCCCCTCAGGACCTTTCAGCTCCCTTGAGGTCCATCCAATTGACTTAGAATAATACGGGTTATTTTAGGTAAAGCTTTTGAAGGTATGTGCCAAAAGTCAGCCTAACGGTACAATGTGTTTTCGGATTGTGTCGTGTGGATAGAGACTAGTGAGCTGGAGAGGCTGGGGTGATGGTAGGTAGAGGAATTCGACTGGGTAATATGGGTAGTGTGAGTCAGCCTGTAGTCGAGGAAACGTTTTTCTTATATTCACCACATCAGAGCTAAAATGGATGTGGTGAGTGGAAAGGAGTGAGCAGGATGGGCTGAAATATTGCTAAGTGGTTGGACATGATGGGGAAGTATAAGCTGCGAGTATGGACGTTGTTGGTATAGAGATAAACTAAGTGTCAAAGATGTAGGAACGATAATATGGCAGGGGTGGGCAGAAAGAGGCGAGTGGGATGGACTAAGCTAATGGCGATTGGCGAAGCAAGGAAGGATAAGTACACCCTGTGAAGATTGATGCTTTATGAGGGATGGCATTAGGCTGGGAAAGTGCATATTAGACTTCTTTGTGGGGAGACTAAAATAAGGATGGTGTGGGTGGAAAGGACAGGGTGAGAATTGCCTGGGACTGTGGTGGATGGTGGGATAGGACAAGGACAGTACACGCTATGGAGATCGGGAGTGTAAGTTGGCCAGCATGGGCGTGGTAACAGTATCTTCTCCCTATAACCAAACTATTTCATTTTTTTTTTCTGCAGCCAGACGATTTTATTCAGCTTAAGGGTGTTCTCTCATCTTGTGCGAGGTTATTGCCCTTCTGCTCATACAAACACCGATGATGCAATAGACATAGACGTTGCGTTGCTCTTGTTGGCTTTACCTGCTAATTACACACATACACACCTGTTCAGTCAGCGTAGAGCCACAAGGGAGGGAAAGGGGGTAAATGAAGGAACACGACTGGGGGGAGGGGGATATTAGTGCCGAAGTGGTAAAAAGTGAAGGTCAGTGACACGTAGGACTGCAGGACAGATGGAAAAAATTATGCAAAACCAAACAAGTATGGTAAAGGTGCTAAGAAACATCCTACGATAACTAATTTACTCTCCCAAGTTATCTTTACCTTTGTACATACCTGTTGGTCTAGTGATAAAGTACTCAAGCTGGTTAGAGTATTCCGGAGGCGACTTTTTTTTTTTTTTTCTGTCACAAAATATTACCACAGGCTTAAGTCAGTCTCGTACACAAAAAAATGTTCTGTAATATGGTAATCCGGCCTCGGGTCCCCACGCCCCAAAGGGGGTAATAATTATGAGGGTGGCTGTTACCATCTTTTTTATTACCCCTGTTCAAGGTTATATGTAATGATGACCATCTCCCCTTCCCCTTACGAGAGACGTGACGAACTGACTTGTATTCCACCAGAGAGAGAGAGAGAGAGAGAGAGAGAGAGAGATTTGCTTTTACCACAACTGTCAAGGAAGACTTAAAAATAAAGATCCATGGAATCTTAATATACAGTAATAGGTTCAAGGGATCAGCCGAGACTAGGTAATGATTATCAGTAATTTGTAAGCTAACCTAAAATACATATAGCAATTACAGGAGTTCCCGTAAGCTCAGCAGGTGGAATAATTAATGTAAGAACGACAGGAAATTTGGCGATGTTCCTGAAGAGACGAGTTTGAGAGAAATACCTGGAAGCCCAAGACTGCTAAAAGTCCTGAGGAGCATTAGGTGGTCAGGACTTCGAATGCGAGAGATATACAAGGGCAGAGGTGCAAGAATACTGTGTGGACTGAGGGGAAAAAATAACACACTGTGACCTGACTGGCAATGTGCTTTGGTCTGGCCATGAGAACAGCAATAACACAGTGAGCGTGAGAGGGGGAAGTTTATTAAAAACGAGACTCAGGATGACAAGGATGATGACGATGACTGGAGGACAGGGATGAGAAGTCGTGTACAGATAGGACAGATGGGCTTCGGCTAATGTTACCACTACACGTCAAAAGTTTCGTCATCGCAAACAGGAGCCATCGAGAAAAAACCTCGCCGTGAGAAGCCATAAACATCAGAGTCCGCGGTGACACTATAACATCAGAACTGCTGTGTAAATAGTTCAGGCGAGCTTACATGGCCACTAAGGCGAGTCAGCTGTGGATTCTAAACTAACCACAGCGGTGTAATTTGTTGGCGGACCATATGTGAGGGTTGTTTAGAGAACTCTCACTCTCTGCCTAACTCTCAACTCTGATTTCATGGCGAGGCTCTTCCTTTATCTGTCTAACTCTCATTCTGATTTCATTACCAGACTGTCACTCTTTACCTACGTCTCACTCTGAGTTCGTTAAGAGGCTCTCACTCCCTGTCAAACTCTCACTCTGATTTCATTAAGGAGCTCTCACTCTCTTCTATCTCTCATTCTAATTTCGTTACGAGGCTCTCACTCTTTGTCTAACTCACATTCTGATTGTACGAAGAAGCTCTCACTTTTTTTTTTTGACTCTCACTCTGGTTTTGTTAGGATGCTTTCACTCTCTGTCTGCTCTCACTCTAATTTCATTAATAAGTTCTCACTCTCTGTCCATCACTCTGATTTCTTTCCCCTTTTTTTTTTTTTTTTATTCTGACACTAATTCTCATTGCCTCACTCTCACTCATTCTCAGCCATTTTCTTTCCTCATTTTCATTTTTCTGTAGCCCTCTCTCACTATAATTTACTGTGAGACTATAGCTGTTTCGGCTGTCACTCTTATATTCCTTAGACTCTCACTCTTATGTTCGTTAAGCTTTCATTCTTAGTACAAAAAATTACTGTAATGTTTGCTTAGGACCTCACTCTTACTGTAACTCAAAGTAGTTGTAAGACTTGCTCACCCTACTCAACTAATAATCTCATTATCTAGCCCTCACTCAAAACATTGCCACATTCTCACTCTCATCTCACTCTAACTTCATTGTCTTACTCTTCACACTCCCGTACACTCAGCTCAGCCTTCCCCCATCGCATTCTCACTCTTATTCATATTCAGTTTCTTACCTCATTTTCACTCTTAGCCCCAGCCAACGAAATTGGACGGTCATGTATTCGCCCGTGTCTATTTGTCTGTTTTTGGACACGATATCTCAGAAAGTTATTATCGGATTTCAATGACATCTGGTGGACAGGTGGGCAGTCGGTCAAAGAATATTTGCATAAATTTTGAGGAGGATCTGGTCGCGGATGCAGGAATAAATCATAAATTTTATTGGCGTTGGAAACGGTGTACGCTCTTTGTGTGTAACAGGGCAAACTAAAACCGTAGAATTAATTGACTATGTGAGGCCATAAAAGTAACTTATTCGTCTCGTAGGAAAGAGGAGTTACAACAGTAAATCATAAATTTTCTTGGCGTTGTCGTAAATATGCTCTGTCTATAATTTTGTATTGCTCTGTGTTCCAAGCATCCCCTACCTCGCTCTCTCTCACCCTCACACTCATCCCTCACTGCACCCACTCTTACCTTACTGCTTCGTGTTCATTCTTTCTCTCTCTTGACTCATTCTTTCTCTCCTGCTCATCCTGCCCTTCCTCCCACTACCCCACCACCCCTGTATTACCCTCTCCCCTCCCTGCTTCACCCCCCATCCCCCGCACACGGCAAAGGTTAAGGGTTAGGTCTCTGTCTTGCGTGAGTCAACCTCTCTACTCTTCTTTCTCCCCTCAATCTCCTTTCTCCCTTCATTCTTCCTCTCTCTCCTCCCACCCTTCTCCCCTTACCCTCCCTCTCCCTCTTTCCTTCCCTCTCCCCTCACTCTTCCTCTCCCTCTCCCTCCCTTCTCTTACTTTCCCTTTCCTTCCTTCTATGTTCCTCCCTCCCTCCTCCCTACCCTCTCCTCTCACATTCGCTTTCCCTCCTCTCTTCTTTCTCCCATCACTCTCCCTCTCCGTCTTTTCTCCTCTCACTCTCCCTCTTCCCTATTCCCTCCCCTCTCCCCCCTCCCTCTCATTCTCTTGCTCTCCCCTTCCACTTCTCCCTCTCGTCTTCAATCTATCCTCTTCCTCCCTCCTCCTAGCGCCACCGAGTTCCTCCTTCACCCTCCCTCTCCTACCTCATTCTTTCTCCCTCTCCCTCTCCCTTCCCTCCCACTCCCCCTCCCTCCCCACCTTCCCCCAACCCCCCATTTCAGATCAGACCCCACCCTCTTTAAAAGTAGGTTCAAAAGATAAGAAAAAAAATTACAAAGAAAATGGAGGTTCAACAGTAGACTAATTTTAGGGAGAACTCTTTTAAAATACGTGTGTCAGCATGGAAAATGTATAATTAAGACTGTACTGTATTTGGAGTTGGGGAAGTTGCATGTTGAAATGATGCACCTTGAAATGTTGCATGTATAATGTATAATTTGCATACACCTACATTTTCTAGGCAAGTTTTTGGTGTTTTATTTTGACGATATTTTGACAGCGTTTTTTGCAGTATTTTCGGGAGATGTATATCTGTGTATAAATACATTCCTCGTCGTCATCATCATCAGCAGCAGAATGAATATTACCACGTTAATTCGTTATGAAAATGCTCAACACGCAGATCTACTTACACACACACACACACACACACACACACACACACACACACATTTCCTTCCGGTCCATGACAAAGGAGAGTCCCATATACCGTATTGTTTCTCTCCGTTATTTCCTATGCTAATGTAACGGCAGGTGGAGTAAGTAACGCCGGTACAGTTGTTTATGGTGGTGTGGTACGGTGGTTGTAGTAGTGGTGGTGGTGGGGGTGGTAGTGGTGGTGGTGGACGTAGTATGATGGAGTTTTGGCGGTGATGGTTGTAGTGGTCGGGGTGGTGGTGGTGGTATGGTGGAGTTGTGGTGGTGGTAGACTCTGGAACCTATACAGCCTCGTTACTTATAGCTGTTAGGATAAGCAAAGGGTATAATGGTAAAATGTACTCCTATATTTGTAAACCATTGTGCTTAGCATATTATAAGTACAGTACACCATACAGACCAATACTTTTACCCTCCCTGGCCTACCCTACATAACAAATAATAATAATAATAATAATAATAGTAATAATAAAACAGTTGATGTATGTGTGTAATATCCAATTCAGATTTGCCTGTAGGTCAATACTTAATTTCAACTCCCTCCAGATGAGCTAAAAAAAAATAAGGAAAAGAAAAAGAAAAAGAAAAATGAATCTAAATGGGTTATGAGACGTAGTGTAATATCAGTTTTTGTATTACTACGCACGTTGGTAATTAGAATATGTATTTTTTTTAAAGGCATTACAGTCATCATCATCATCATCATCATCATCACATATATATCGGGAGAGTACATCACCATCACCATCATCATCATCACAGTAATACACAGGAAGGGTAATTCATCATCATCATAATAATAATCATCATCATCATTGCAATAATATACAGTATATAGGGAGGGCAGTTCATCATCATCATTATCATCATCACACTGATATATAGGAAGGGCATTTAATCATCGTCATCATCATCATCATCATCCTAACCCTATGTCCCACTAACACATGAGGTGAAAAGGATCCAAAAACAGGAGAGAGAGAGAGAGAGAGAGAGAGAGAGAGAGAGAGAGAGCAAATTTCGTTCAAAATAAAACAAGTGAACGATGCAAAGACAAAGAGGAGACTAATTAATTGGTATATATTTTCCTCGTCTATTGAATATTTTTCCCTGACTTTATTTTTTGAAACCGAAAAAATCATCTCTGCATTAGAAGTTCTTTATTTTTATTATATATATATATATATATTTAAGAGTGAGATAAACGGTTTCAGTCCAAGTCGTGTGGAAAATGTTGCATCTCAAAATAAATAAATAAATAAATAAACAGTGAATAAATATATATAAATTAATAGATGGATAGATAAAAATAAATATAGGTAGACAGACAAACAGACAGACAGCTAGATTGATGTAGATAGATAAATGGATGGATAAATAGACCACAGATAATTATAGCTAGACAAACAGACAGACAAACATACACAGGCAGATAGATACAGATAAATATATAGATAGATAAACTTTACAAATGTCAGTATAATTCCTCCATATCCTCTCGCCATGGCACTTTGATTGCGAGACATATTGTTGAAGATGCGGGAGCTCAGAGAGTGGGTCACATCTCTTGTTTCTTTTCTTTCTTCTTCAATTTCTTTTATTTTCTTAGCTTTTCCTCTTTCTTTTCCTTCTTCTTTCCTACTTTTTCTTCTTGGCAGGCAAGCAAAGACAATATTTCGCCTTTTCTTGCCATAACTTTCCAATATAATCTTACTGAAGTTTTTTCTCCCTTGTTGGAGGTTCTTGGATATTTCGTCTTTGGATCTTGGTGCAAATAGTAATAATAGTAATAATAATAATAATAAAAATAATAATAATAATAATAATAATAATAGTAATAATAATAATAATAATAATAATAACGGTTCCTGGAAACTGGCCTGGACGTAGATTCACAAGTACGAGTAAACTTAAGATGAAATTCCTGTTGTAACTAAGATACCTGAGAGAGAGAGAGAGAGAGAGAGAGAGAGAGAGAGAGAGAGAGAGAGAGAGAGAGAGAGAGAGAGAGAGAGAGCAGAATCACCCAGTATCTTTAACCCATCTACCAAAAGCGAATATTACAGTTACGAGAGGAAATTCTACCGTAAGTTACTGTAGATTCTTGAAAGTCGGTGTTTTCATGGCCAGAGATAGTGGTTATTAATCTTACTGGGCATGCACCTCTTGATGTTGACGTCACAGATATCGTCACAACACAGTTCATTCCTCCTCTTGCAGTCGCTATCGTTTTGGCATTTCTGGGGAGACAAAAGAGCAAGAAATTAACCTGTGTTTTGATTTTACAGTGTACTGGATTGATGAGACGGAGGAAAATGCCTACAGAGTGATATGTGCAGTGTAAAGGTTTCAGACTGTCTTGGACCCGTTTTAGGATTGAACAGGAGAGCCTTCATAGATAGATAGGTAGATAGATAGATAAACAGATAGATGGATAGATATGTGCGTCTTTATATATCTACATACACATCCTCTCTATCTCATTTTCATTTCCAGTTTCTTCCCCTCCTCCTTACCCTCTTCCCTCACATCTTTGTCTCTTCATCCTTCCCTATCCCCGTCCCCGTTTTCTTCACCTTCCATCATTATTCTTCTTCTCAATCCATAGTGTGTGTAGTCCCACGTATTCTATGTACATTTTAGTGTTTGTGTCCAATCAAGCATCAAGTATATATGATTTTTTTTTTTTGACAATGTAAAATGAACAGAGTCTCCTGTTTGCATGTATATCGTTTTCTGCACTAGTAAAGGTTATCTGTTTTCTTTAAAATTCTTTCTGGCTAATTTTGATATTTACCTTCAACGTTACAGGTTTCACAAAGACGTCTGGAGCAGAGCAATCCACCAGTATCCGCGGCATCACTGGGCAGCGCGCTTGTTCTGGAATGGGAGGACACAGACGGAGAGTTAGTAGGAATTCCGTTTTTTAGGGTTATCATAAATTTAAAATTATGTCCAGGGTGGTTCATATATAACTCCCCTCTTCCAATCCACCAAGTGATTTGTTTTGTATTGCGGGGGCGCCTCAGTCAGGGTCATCAATGTCTACCCTGCTTCATTTGTTCATTGCTTACTCCCACTGCCACACCCACGCCCCCACTAGCAAACTAAGCTGTCCCTGCAACACGTAAGATACTGTCAGCTGGGTTTCTAGTGAAGCATTATTTATGGACAACCCTGTACCTTGTTTTTATAGTCATTTATTATTCATTTGTCTCTTTATTGTTTATATTCTCTGTCTTTTTTTCCCTGTCTTTCTATTTGTCTATCTCCGTATCTCTGTCTATCTATCTCTCCACCTACCGTTCCTGAGGACATCGTCACAACACATAGAGCGTCCAAATCGGTTTTCACAGGGCCTCTTACAGAACTGCTTCCCCTTCGGTGCTGCTTCCGTCAGTAGGCCCATCACCACCACTAGCAGGAGTGCTCTGAGCCAAGCCTGTAAGTAGGTAGTGGGGTTGGTAAGTAAGTAGGTAGGTTAATGCAAACATGGGAGGGTGTTGGCTATTTCGTTTTCTTTGATGATAGTATGGAGGCCTCGTTTTCTACACATTGATATTGTTTCGATTTGAACTTACCATTCGAATATTTACTTGCCAAACTGTATTTGTATCTCTTCCTATTGCCTTTAAATGCTGAGGTTATTATGAATGTAAATAAAGAATCTGGATAAAAAGTACAGTATAAATAATAGAGAAACTAGAGAAGTGCTGAAAGAAGCATAGTTGATTATGTGTGTGTTGAGATGCTTGCCCGATCATGTGATTTGAAATGATAAGGTATGAGATGCAGTAAAGAACCAAAGTGATCCGTATGGAGAAATGACCCGCCCCCAACCAATCCTTTTAGCATGATATATATATATATATATATATATATATATATATATATATATATATATATATATATATATATATATATATATATATATATATATATTGTGAGAAGTGCATGTCTAATTTATTTTGTTGGAGTAGCAGTTTCTGAGATAATTTCATTTAGTTTACATGAGACGTCTCGCAGTGATGGGTTTAACTAAAGGTTCTGCACTCACCATGACAGTGCTAATGGCGTGACAGGACGCTATGCCACCTCCTTATATGCCACCGCTATGCTACTGCTATGCCACCGTTCTGCTGCTACTTTGCCGCCGCCGTGCCACACCGCTATGCCGCCTGTCTGTAGCCTCTATGCCACTAAAGTACTGTTTCTGGTCTTCTATGTCGCACCTAGGCCCCACCACTCTCCCGCCTTTGTGCCGCTTCTGTGCCGCCTATGTGCCGTCTGTATGCTGCTTCTGTGCCACCTCGCATCTCACCCAGCCTTATATACCCCACTGGCCAGGTATTCCCGCTGACGTCACTGCCATAACCCACAAAAAATACATGAGTTCAATGTTACCTTATTGTTTTCGGTTGTGACCCCAAAGCCGTGTGTGTGTGTGTGTGTGTGTGTGTGTGTGTGTGTGTGTGTGTGTGTGTGTGTGTGTGTGTGTGTGTGTGAGAGAGAGAGATATATATATATATATATATATATGCTGCCTCTCCTCACCACGTGTATCACAAAAATAGCTTTCATTAAGTGCTGGAGAGGAACGCCTTCATGTGGTGGTATCGACGTATAACCGAGCTGCTCCACTGCCCGGTCATACAAACGTCCTTCGTCTCCCTCCCTATCCCCGTTGGAGGAGGATGGTGGGCTGCAGGAGGAGGGCATTCTCATCCTGCAGTCCACTGGGTTTACGTTCACTTGAGGCTAGGGTTGCAACTACTACACCTACTGTTAATAACTCTTAATTCCGCATGATATGACCGTCGCTATTATCCTATTTATTTACATAACCCAGACAAGACAGAGGGACTCCATCTAATCCCCATCATGACGTTAAAGATAAATATAAATAAAGGATAAAGGATTGATATAAATAAAAATAAATAAAGGATAAATAAGGGCTCAGAGTTATGGCGATTACACACTGCAAACATCCTTGTACCTCCTATGGTAAAGGAAGGGGGAAACTTAAATTTTATGTTTCCTTTCTCTCTTTAGCCATTGATCTTCGAGAAGTCCATTAGATACATGACAAAAGGACTTACACGTCTACTTCAGCCCATCGGATCATTAGTAGTAGTAGTAGTAGTAGTTTCTGCAGTAAGGACAAGGAAAGGACAGTGCAAAGGTTTCCAGTATTATTTGTTGTTCTTGGATATCAAAATATGAGTTACGAGAGGGAGTTGTTCGTTTGTTCCAGAATCCCACTCATGGATCCCTTTCTCCGCCCTCCAGAACAGTATCAGAACCTAAATACTGAAGTTTGAACAAGTCAATCCTAAAATGACTGAATTCATTTTCTCTAGTCTTTTTGCTCTAACTTGGCCTAAATTTGCCATCCCCAACTTGACTGC
>NC_136967.1:3475000-3582500 GCF_032717465.1 Coenobita brevimanus
GCGTTTTGTGAATACTTACATACTTATTGCACAGTAATAAGGTGCTGTAATAAGTCAACATGAGAGGTTGTGGGCTAGGTCCAAGGACTGTTTTGACAGGCCTCTGACATCTTTGGATTTACATGCTTGGCAGTGAAATTCCTTCCGTCTCTTAATGTGAACTGGTCAGTTTGTTGAATATTTACATATACAAGGTTAATTAGGTACAGTATATATTGAGATAGGAAACGTTTTTATTTTGGCAGTGCATCAGCAACTGCAGTAGCCTAGGGTATATGGATAAATTTTGTCACCATTTTGATGGTCTCAAAGATCAGAGATTTTCAGCGGAAATGAATATATAAATAAATAAATTGCATTAAATAATAGGGACTGTAAATGGAGACCTGTTGGTTTTTCTTGGCATAATTTTGGTAAAAAAAAAAAAAAAAAAAAAAAAAAAGGAGCTCCCTTACATAAAATATTCAGTAGTATTTTTTTTTCTCGGTAAACTGTAATGCAATTATCATTGTTACAGCTTTAAAAAGATGCAGAAATGCATAAGTTTTATGATGTCAACTATAAAGCCACCAGTTTTACTTAGACTGTTGCAGCTGACCCCAAAGTCAATCCATCTTCAGTCGTTCATCTGTACTAACCCAACACAACCTAATCCAACCAGATTCAACCAAACCTAACAACCTAACCTAACCAAACAAACCTGAACAGTTGGGATCAGATAAGTTTTGGGTCCGAATCTACTCTGTAAAATGCCGCCACCGATGTCAAGAAACCTAAATTCTTGTTCCTGAGTAGCATGTTATTTTGCCATATTTGGGTGTTGAATGAATAATACAATCTTAGGCAACAAACATTTGTACAGAATTTGGGTGTTATAAATGAGTTTACAATTATGAATGATAATCCATCATAAATTATTCTTAATTTGTTTGTGGGAGCTGTCCTGCAATTTGTAACTATAATTATGACCATGAGTCTGTTTCTTATCATCATCCTTGGGGGAAGTGATGGGGACCCTCAGCTGCGGCATCGCATGTTCAGTATACATCTGACTTTATCTGTAAATCTGGCCACCTTTATCTGTAAATCTGGCCATCTTTCCTGAGGCTTTTCTTGGTCTAAATGGCCTAACAGCTGTCAAGAAAGCTAACCTAAGCCTAACGCCTGTAAATACCTCACTAAAACCAACAAATCAAATCTGAATATTGTCAAATATGTCTGGAAAAAATCAAGCTTCGTAAACTGTACCCCAAAATGACAATGTCCACCCCACCAATGGCCAAAACACATTAATTAGAGTCTGAGAACAGTTTATAAATCAACCGAAACACACAGTTTTAGTCTAAAATATCATCAAATAAATATAATCAAAATCGTTAAAAAAAAGTCAAAACCCATCGTTAAGCTGGGGTTTGGCCATCGTTAAGTTGGGTATGGTGCAATTTTTACCCCCATCATTAAGCCGGGGTATCACATCTAGGGGTATCATATATTGAGGTATTACTGTATTTTGGGAAGGGATTGTGTATTTGCATTTTGGACCCCAACTTACCCCATCCATTAATGGGATTCATCCCACCAATGGCCAAAACACATTGATCAGAGTATAAAGACAGTTTACAACCTAAGCACACAGTTTTAGTCTAAAATATAAAAATCGTAAAAAAAAAAAAAAAAATCAAAACCCATTGTTAAGCTGGGGTTTGGCCATCGTTAGGTGGGGTATGGTGCAATTTCTACTCCCATCATTAACCCTTTAACCGCGGGCATTGTTTTGACCTGACTGCCCCCCCCCCCCCCCCGCGGGGGTTCAAGCCAAAATGTAAACAAACTTTAAACCTTTATAACTCTGCACAGAATAAATCTAGAGCGAAAAATAAGGTACCATTAGAAAGTACTAACCTTCGGCTTTGCAATGATGTAGGTTTCATGATTTCGTTGACTATCACTGGATGGGCAGTGCCATTAGAAGTTAGCGATCTAAAATCACTATTTTTCGCCTTGCACACCATTATCAAATGCCAACCTCATTCTGATAATAATACTATAAACATATATGAACAATGCACATACGATAAACACCCACTCTGTGTTCACTGAGGCAGGTAAAAGGCACTGTAATTGCCCGCACTTCACTGCCACATCAGCGTTGTTGTCACTCACAAAGCTGCACAGATACTGATGCGTGTTTGGTCAGGGGTGGAGTGGGGGGCCCGGGGGGTGGGAGGAGGGAGGTGGGGGTTGGTTGGAGTGAAAGAACTTAATAGCTACTCTCCCTTGAAACAATTGGCGCGCGGAAAAAACGCTCGGTATTCAAAATATTCACAAACATTCCAGAATGACACCCGTGATTTAGTCCAGTTTTTGCAATGTCATTCTGGAATGACACCCGCGGTTAAGGGGTTAAGCCAGGGTATCGCATCTAGGGGTATTGTATATCGAGGTATTACTGTATTTTGGGAAGGGGTTGTGTATTTGCATTTTGGACCCCATCTTACCCCATCCATTAATGGGAAAGAGATGGTAATGATTATTACAGTAAAACCTCAATAGACCGGAATTCACTTTTATCGGACTCAGGGAGCTACCACACTAAATTCCTATGTATAGAAAAAATTCTGATAAAGCCAGAAGCAGCCCGGACTGCCTGACCACTTCAGCTATGTTCACCAAAATAAGGTAAATAAAAGACATGTTTATCAGTGTACAGTACAGTATTACAGTATTACTGTATGTATATTGTAGGTATCATTTGATTAATGCAGTGAAGTTATAATCCAGTATAGTACCGCATTGGTAGTCAAAACAGTTTAAAAACCATAGGTGCGATCCGAACTAATGTCTGATATATCGGAAAAAGTCCGGATTAGCAGGGGGAAGTCCGGATGTCGCTTTTATTGGAATTTCGCATTTTTCGGGATGGCTTGGGCTTCAATTAGTCCGTTATAGTTAAGTCTTACTGTGTTGTTATTATTATTACTGTTGTTATTAACATCATCATCATCAATCATCATCCATATATTGCCAGACGCTGTAATCCTGCAAGGGGTGGCTGCAAACAAATCACCAGAGGTCGAGCAGCATGGACCAAGGCCAATGCATGCAGGCACGTTGGAGGCTCTAGAAATGAAACGAATGTTGTCATGTCCCCTGCCATTTCACTGCCCTCCCCCCAGCTCACTCCCCCCCTCTTTCATATACCTTTCCATTCCATCCCTCCATCTCATCCACATCCTCCACCTCCCTCTCCCCCCATACACCTCATGCACACATGCTTTCCTCAATAGTCTCTTGCTCTCTATGCTCTCCACATGTCCAAACCACCTCATTGTATTTCTCCTAATGCCTTCTGTCACATCCACATCCACACCACAGTGCTCCTTCACTTTCTCGTTTTGTCAGTCTGTCTCTCCATGTAACCCCACATGTTCCTCTCAGATAACTCATTTCCACTGCTCTCTCTCTTGACTTCTGTCCATCCAACAAGGTTCAAGCTTCACATCCATATACTTGAGTTGGTATCACAATACAATCATGCAGTAATTTTTAACTTCCATGCCCACTTCCCTATTTCTTATCACTGCTTTCAAAGAACCAGCAACCTTTCTTGCCTGTTGGACCCTTTCAAGCGCATCATCCTCCGAACTTCCATCCTTGCTCACCACACCAGTCACTACTCGTCATACGTTTATTCGATATATGGTAATTCGCTACGATGATGACAGAAAAGTTCCACCCCAAAATCCGATTTGTGATGAATTTCCCGCTATAACGATATTGCCCTTGGAAAATTTCGTACGATGCGCCAGGCACACACAAGGCAACAGTTGTTTGTCTCAGGCAGCCCCAGCATGCAGAGCATTGTTTTGGTTCAGTTGTGGTCCTGCCACCCGTTCAAAGCTCTGTCTTTTCCACTTGTTCACGTGTGCCCCCTTGCTATCGTCACCTCTCAGCCAAGCATCGTGCTTCAGAAGGCCTATTCATCGTGTAGCACGAGCCAACATTACACAAGTTTGATTTTTGTGTTGTTGCAACAATTTACTGGTGACAACCATCATCCACTCACTTGATGCAGCGCTGCCTGCGTCTTCCTTAGCCTTTAGCATTCTTTTTCTGTGCCTGCCCTCCTCTCTTCCTATTTCTCCCATCTTTCCTGTCACTTCTTATTGCTTTTCTTTCCTTTACAGGTGGCTTTACATTGAGTGACAAGCCAAATGGTTTCCTGTAAGCCAAGAAACCATTTACAACGCTGGGTGGTAACCACATAACCAACCCATACGTGCTCCCCACGTGTCAACAAGTGGGTTGGTGGAGGGTTAGTGCCCTTCCCTGTAGAACAAATAGCATCAAATGGCCACCCTGTACAGGATTATGGCATCTGGCAATGGTTAGATAGAGTAACGCCGCCTATATTTGTGTGATAAGTGTTTGTTTTGGTCTTGGAGACGACTTGGACCGACACAGGAAGTGATTAAGGTGGTTTGTCATTTTTGTTTCAGTCTTTGGTAGGTGACTCTGGGAAATTGAGTTGATGTAACCCCCCTTTTATAATGTGTTTCAATCTCCCGATTTACAATAAAATCGTTATATGTTAAGGTACGACCTGACGTAACCCCATCGTATAACGAGTAATGACTGTACCCAAGTACTTAAATGCACTCAGATTTTCCATTTCCTTATCGTACAACCTCACTGTACATTCAGTGATTTCATTTATCTCAAAGACCATAACTAGACTCTTCCCTACATTCACTTTTACATTGCATTTCTTGCACACATTCCTAGACTTATTCACCAAGCCTTGCAGTTCCCCTCCAGCTTCACTTAACAATACAGTATCACCTGCAAACAGCAGTATAGGACGTTTCCAAATGCTGCCCTCTTTCATTAGGGCTGCTCCATCTACTGCCCAACCTTGTAGCTCTTATATACAGATTGAACAGCCATGGAGACATGGCACATCCCTGTGTCAGTCCAACATTCAGATAGAAATATTCACTCAGTTCATCATCCACATGCACTGCATTTGTAGCACCCTCATACATACTCATCGCAGCATTCAGCAGCTTCACATTTTGCTCAGTTTATTAATGTTTACCACATCCCTTCACTGTCCACTCTGCCAAATGTTTTCTCCAAATCTATGAAGGCTGCATTCAACTTCCTTCCCATCTCCAGAACCTTTTCCACCAAAAACCTAAGGATGAATATCTGATTTACACAACCTTTTCCCCTCCTAAAACCTTTCTGTTCTCCAACTAATTCCTCTTTTATTTCCCTAACTCTGTCAATAAGTATCCTTCCATATACCTTTCCTGTTACACTAAGAAGATAGATGTTCCTGTGATTACCACACACTTCATATTCCCCCCTTTCCTTCATACAGGGGAATGATTATACTGTACCTAATTTCCAATCCTCCGGGACTCTACCTTCCTCCCATGTCAATCTGCACATCTTCCATATCCATTCTATTACTTTCTCCCTTGCTTCATCATTTCACCACACACTCCATCAATTCCTGGGGCTCTCTACATTTTGACTTTCTTCACTGCTTCCACTACTTCCATCTTGCTAATCTCTTCCTCCCTTCTCACCTCCCTCCTCCCTTCTCACCTCCCTCCTCCCAGCCACTTATTCTTGGATTACTTTCATTCTTTGTTTGTTCCTTAAAGTGTTCTTTCCATTCACTCACTTTTTTTCCCTTGTCCACATTCATTCTAGTTACCATTTTTTTTATCTTTCACTTTCCTACTAACTTTAACACCCTGTCTAACTCTCTTGACCTCCTTCCAGAACATTCTCTTTCATTTCCTGCACTTTACACTAAAATTCCGTCCAGGTTCTTAATCCAGTCTCTTCTTACTCTCTCTTACTAATCTTTTCATCTCTCTTTTCCTCTTACATATAACTTTTTCTCTTCTGTCTAAATGTCCTCCATGCCTCTGCTTCCCGTCTGCTCACAATATGCTATCTTCTTTTGTGCCACAGCTTGTCTCACCTCTTCATTCCGCCATTCTGCTCCCTGCATCCCTTTTCGTCTCCTCTTCACCCTACACACCACCTCATATGTTGCAGACTTTTTCCTGTACCATGCACACACTTTCCACCTCCACCATCTGCTCCAAATCATATTTATCCAATTGCTCCTCCACTTCTCTCTTATATTCTGCCCTTTTTTCCATGCTCTTGCAACCTTTCAACCCTCCTTATATGGACTACTTTCTCCTGTCTTTCTCTCCTATTCGTCCATCGCATTTGTACCTTGACTTTTACCACCAGTAAGTGGTGGTCAGAAAGTCCACTTCCCCAGCCTCTGTATGCATTTGCATCTCTTACATACCTTCTCATTCTGTCATCCATACACACATAATCAATCATTGCCTTCTGTTCATTCAGTTAACCACCCACCCTTCTCATCACGCACCACGTATACCAGTGGATCATTTTGCTCCCAAAGAGGGTTTATGCTATCATGAACCCCCTTTCCATACAATGTCCACTGGAGCACTGCCATTCTCATCCACTTCTGCAGGCACACCCCAGTCATCAACTACATCTGTCTTCACATTCCCTACTACTTCTACCATTATTATTATTATTATTATTATTAAATGTCTGGACCAACTTGCCTAGCCCTGGATTTTTACACTTCTCGTGGGACAACATAGGATTGGATGATGGATGGATAGATGGATGAGATTCTTATAATAATACTGCATGTGTTGAGTGCAGGCTTAGGATCAACTGCCTTTATATGTTTTGGACAGTGTTACCCTGACCTCTGGCTCTTCCACCTCAAAGGTGTTAATGTAGGATTGAATATGTATTTTAAAAAAAAATGCACAGTGCTGATCACCTCATGAAGATTGCACCACTGATTTTATATAAAATATTGATCACCTCTTTTGGGGACATTGTGTATGTTTTGCACAATTTTTCCAAGTAACTTTTCTCCCAATTTATTGCCACAAAATTCCTCTACCTTTTACTATTATTCATAATGCTGTTGTCTGCTTGCTGTGTTTGCATATAGAAAAACACTTATCACTTTTTCTTCCTATAATCTTTCAGTTTCAGTATAGAAACTAGAATGTAAGCCTGTCTGATTGACAGATTTATAATGACAATAACTGAAGCTGCAATTTTGAAGGAGCCAGAGAGGCAGTGAAGGTAGTTTACTGCATGGTGTGATTTATTTTTATCCTGACACTTTACTGCCATTCAAAGAGAACGTTTGATATATTTGGTCACATCAGTTCTCACTGAAGTGTTGCTTTCAGAGTGGTGGATGCTTGGGCAGTGGAGATGCTGGGAATGGATAAAGATGAAGCCATTGTGGAGCACTGGAATGTGGAGTTGGAAGATTGACGGCAAGACAGGGAACCAGATTTTGAAGATGGATTGGTGGCAGGTTGCAGACATAGATGAAAATGATAAAAGTTGAGACTGAAGCAGCAACTCTGGATGAGTTGTCCTCCTCACATATATCACCATCAACAATACACTACTTTATGGGTGAGAACTTCACTTCTTCATGTATAATTTGTTACTTATTGTGAGATGGAGAAAACAGGTCAGGGTGCATGATTTTACTCTTCAGGTTTAAGTGACACTGAGAAGGATATATTATCACCCAGCTCTTAGTTACAAATAGCCTCAAATCTTCAAAGGCACGGGCAGGGAAGAGAATGTACCAGGAGCTTCCTTTTGCCTGTGATTCATGTCCCTACAGATACAAGAGCCTTGTTAAAGATCTTCTCTGTCCCTTGTGAATACTGGAACTTGGGTTAGGATGATGTAAACTTGAGACATGTACCGTATGAAGTTTATTTCCAAAGACTTAGTGGTTTTCTGTCATAGAGTACAGGTACTTCATACTTCACTGGCTACTAATAGTCTACAGTCTGTTGTTGTTTAGCCAGTAGGAATATACACTATTTTACTAGTGTATGATGTTATCTGATAGATATGGTGCAGAACAGCATTATGGTAATTCACTGAACTCCTTGAAAGTGGGTGCCTTTTTTTCCTTGATTTGATTCAACTTAAGGTATACTTTCCAGATTGGAGTTGTTGCTGTTGTTGTGGGACTTCAGTCTCTGGTCAACCAGACCCATCAACTGCAAGGAAGTAACTGCTCCTGCAGGGTCATCCTGTGGAGTGAACCGATGTTCCCAAGTGGTTGAAAGCACCTCGCTACGGTGAAGTGTGGCGATTAGTTTGCATGGTTGTTCCCTGAGTAGATGCTACATTCACATCTTTCCACCCATTTAACAGGGGCACCATAGCAGGCACCACATCATCCCTTTATTAGGTTTCGGTTGCTACCCAGGTGCTGTAATGATTTCCCAGGTTGCTGGAAACCATTAGGCTTGTTTTCCAGTGTTGAGCAACCTGAAGTGGAAAGAAGAGTTATAATGACAGAAAGATAGTAGAAATGGGAAGAGAGGACAGACATAGAAAAAGAAAGATGAACATGAAGTGAGTTGGTGATGGGTACACCAGCCTACCACCATCAGATTGGAGTGGTTAGATATAGCCGTAATAATCCTCATAGTACAGATTATAGATATAATATTTGAGAGTAGATATAACTTTAATAATACTTATGAATGCAAAAGGTCTCCTCTTCCCTCGGTGCCGGGCTCATTCTCATCTACTGCTGATCTCTTCCTTTTTTTTCCTCTCAATGCCAATCATTTTCTCCTTCATAACTCTTAGTCTCAGACTCTTTGCTCTCCTTACCGTATCTCGTTCAAGTAGTTCAGTTACTCTTCTAGGAGCTGCCTAGCATGGGCCAATCGGCCTACTGCAGTTATCCTCTCTTGTTCTTATGTTCATTGTCAGTTTCTTTCTCCTCCCTCCTTTAATGGAGACTTCCTCTCCCTCCTTCCAGTGCTAGGACCTTTTTTCGTTTAGTGTCAGCTTCCTTCTCCTCCTCCTCCTCCCCCCTTCCTCCTCCTCCTCCTCCTCCTCCCCCCCTTCCTCCTCCTCCTCCTCCTCCCCCCTTCCTCCTCCTCCTCCTCCTCCCCCCTTCCTCCTCCTCCTCCTCCTCCCCCCTTCCTCCTCCTCCTCCCCCCCTTCCTCCTCCTCCTCCCCTTCCTCCTCCTCCTCCTCCCCCCCTTCCTCCTCCTCCTCCTCCTCCCCCCCTTCCTCCTCCTCCTCCTCCTCCTCCTCCTCCTCCCATCCAATTGTCAGCTTCCTCCTTCCACCCAATCCCATCCTCCTCCTCCTCCTCCCATCCAGTGCCAGCTTTCTCCTCCCACCCAATGCTATCCTCCTCCTCCTTCTCCCTCCCTCCCTCCTTCTTCATCTTTTTCTTCTTCGTGTCGGGCCATTCTTCCTCTTTCATCAGCTGCGTGTAAGTTCAATTCCCTCCTGTCTGCAAGACACCCTGTAAACATAACGTACCCATACATAGCGCCACGTCACATTATTATTTATCAGTTTACTAAATGCATATAAAGCAGTATAAGCACAGACTAGGATCTGCACAGAGTCCTGAGTTAATGGTCACTACTTTTGACCTGTGATTGGTTGTTGATCACTGAGGGTCCCTGTTAGTTAAGTGACCACCATCGGGATTTTTTTAATGTACCAGGGGTCACTGCTTTAGGAGGTAACTTGTGTACTTGTCCCACATGCGAAAGTTCCTTGTCTCAGTGAAGTGAATTGAGCTGTGGCCTGATTGCTGCCTACCTTAAAAGCGCCAGGCAAGGCTGCTGTGCCACCCCTGAACATCCACGCGTGTATTCCACATTGTCTACAGAATTTCCGTTAACCTACCCGTACATAATGTTGTGCCTTATTTATTTATTTGATTATTCATTTTACTTTATGACCTTGTTTTAAGTTATTCAAACTGTGTCAGAGATTAATGAGCATCTTAAATTGTGTACTTTCATTTGTGTCAAAGATTAATGAACATCCTGAGTAGTCTCCTTTTGTAAAAATGTCATTAATGTGTTTTCCATTTTTTGTGTTATTTTTTCTTGCGGCCAACTGTACATTTAATTGTATAGTGGTATTGGTAGGTTTATTGTGCATTTTTATTTCTTTTGATTTATACTATAGTCAGTTTGTTTTGACCTGACAGTAATCCATAATCACTCTTAACTTAGTTGATGGTCAGGTGCAGTCAGACTGAGAGTTATTTTAACTAGTAACCAAGGACGCTCATTCCTACTTCATCACTAGTTTCTTTTCGTTTTTGAAGGCTTCAATATGTTTGCATGTGTCGGCCCTGTCACCTAATGGTGGCTGTGCATGCTGCTCGATCTCTGGCAGCCTCCCTGTTCAGACCCATAACACTAAATGACCTCGTCCCAGGTCTTTTTTAGGCCCACCCATCTCAACCCCACCCCTAATATTAATGCTTCTCATGCCCTAATATTAATCCTCCCCACATGCCCAAACCACCTCAGTCTACCTCTCATCACAACACCAATATACTTCAGTCCCATCCTGTCTCTCAACTCTTCCATTGTAAACCTAGCCCCCCCAGGCCTTGCACTCAGGGATGCACTGCACATCCACCTAATTATTGTCATTTCTGTACGTTTGAGTCTGCAAATATCCTTTTCCTTTAATGCCCAGGTCTCACTACCATACAGCATTACACTCCTAAGACATGCTGCATACAAAGATCCCATAGCACGTAGGGAGAGCCCCCTCAGTATTAGGAGAGGTAACTACTCCCTGAACTTGTTCCGTCCATTCCTCACCCTAGCCACAGAGCTAGCTCCAGCCCCACTTCCAGCACATAACATGTCTTTCAAATAACAACACTCTTCCACACACTCAAGGAACTCACCAGCATGTTCAGTGCTGCAGGTGGGGCTGGAGCAGCTCTGTGGCTAGAGTGAGGAGTGGTTGGAAGAAGCTCATTGTTGCCTCTCCTGACATTGAGAGGGCTCTCCCTCCATGCTAAGGGATCTTTATATGCAGCATGTGTTAAGAGTGTAATGCTGTATCGTAGTGAGACTTGGGCAGTAAAGGAGGAGGATATGCGCAGACTCAAACATACAGAAATGACAATGATTAAGTGGATGTGCAGTGCATCCTTGAGTGTGAGGCCTGGGGGGGCTAGGTTTACAATGGAAGAGTTGAGGGGTAGGTTGGGACTGGAGTGTGTTGATGTTGAGATGAGGAGAGGTAGATTGAGATGGTTTGGGCATGTGGAGAGGATGGGGGATGATAATTGGGTGGAGAAAGTGAGAAGTGTTAATGTAAGGGTTAGGACTGTGAGAGGTAGACCGAAAAAGACCTGGGACGAGGTCATTAAGTTTGACCTCAGGGATAAAGGCCTAAATAGGGAAGCTGCCAGAGATGGAGCAGCATGGAGAGCTGCCGTAAGGTGACCAAGGCAAGCGCATGCCAGCATGTTGGAGCCTTCAAAAACGAACAAACGAACGATGGGTAAGTCTGTGTTATTACTGTCTCACTGTATAGGAAGACAATTGTTACCATAGCTAATATTTGGCTTCTATACCAGTTGGCCCTGGATGTACATACGAATTGTTATAATTGAATCATGATACCAAGTTCGTTATCTAGGAACCAGTTTCACAAAATATATCACTGTTGGTTATTAGGTCTGGCAGGGCTACGTTGTGGCAGTATCTCATTTCATAATATTAGCACTTATATTAAGGATGCCCTATATGATGCCCATCAGTACGAGGAGAGGTAGTATAGTATTATATACCCTTGCTCTTTAGAGAGTGATGAACTTATATTGGAAGGTGAACTGCACTATGAATTGATAAAGAAATAATCATATGCTTTTCAGAATGCAATTGCATTCATATTTCATTCGGATGGGGGTTCCTTGGGGAGGGGGGTGGCTGTGATCAAATGAGAGCTCTAGTAGTTCCTTGGTGGTTTGAATGGCTATAGTGCATTTGTTTTCCTCTGACAAAGTGGTGTCAGACTGGAGGGTCAGTTTTAACTAGTAGCCAAGGAGACTTACTCCTGTCTCACTGCCCTGGTCTGGAATGGCATTGTGATGAGGTACAAAAAGTGAGGCTGGGGGAGATGTCAGCTTTATAAGTCTGTGTGAAGGTCTTGTTTGGGTATGATGGTTGTGTAGGATGTTTACATGGTCCTGTTTTTCTTGATTGAGAGTCCCTTGGTTGTTTTGTGTACGTGTGTTTAGCCATGAGGGATCTTTAGCATTGAGAGCACCAGCTGTTGTTGCATTGGGATGGTTTGGATTTGGGAAGAGTCACGGTGTTGAGGGTGTGAAGTGATTATGTAAAGAAAAATATGAGCAGATAGACCCGTGAGGTGGAATTAGGCTTGCAGGGGTTTAATGGTTAGTGAGAAAGTGTCTGGTCCTTTTCAGTGGACATGGCCTGGTTGTATCAGTCTCATCACATGGTGTCTCCCTAGTACTACCTTTCCATATACACAGCCCATGTATAACCCAAATACCGAACTGCTTCTGCTGGCCCATCATGCAGAGTGAATTTCAGTGTTATTGCACCACTTCAGTATGTATATATTAATAGGATTGAAATTTAAACATTTGAGAATTACTGGCACATTTTTAACATTATTACAAAATGAATATATAAAATTTGTATTTTTTTTTGTGTGTACATATATATATATATATTATGTATGTACAGTATATCTACAGGGTGTCTGGAAAGTAATGCAACCATATGAGGATATTGCATATATAACAAATATTGGAAATGACCACCATTTTGCAATTTACACAAATGTACACGATGAATCATGTTTGTAAACGCCATCTGCAGTGTTTTGGTTGATATCTTGTCCACACAGTGTTGAATGTTGGTCTGCAGCTGTTGAATTTGTTTTTGTTTTTCGTTTTCATTTTTGGAGGCTCCAACACGTTTGCTTACATCGGCCTTGGTCACCTAATGGCGGCTCTCCATTCTGCTCAATCTCTGGCAGCTTCCCTATTTAGTCCCATAACCCTTAG
Organism: Coenobita brevimanus; assembly: GCF_032717465.1. Lineage (NCBI taxonomy): Eukaryota > Metazoa > Arthropoda > Malacostraca > Decapoda > Coenobitidae > Coenobita > Coenobita brevimanus. The sequence goes on from NC_136967.1 coordinate 3,487,959, forward strand.
GTCAAACTCAGTGACCTCGTCCCAGGCCATTTTTGGTCAGATCTCACCACCCTACCCCCATCATTAACACTTCTCATTTTCTGCACCCAGTTATCATCCCCCATCCTTTCCATGTGCCCAAACATTCTCAATCTACCTCTCCTCATCCCAACACCAATACATTCCAGTCCCTTCCTACCTCTCAACCCTTCCATCATAAACCTTGTCCTCCCAGGCCTTGCACTCAAGGATGCACTGCACATCCACGTAATCATTGTCATTTCTGATCGTTTGAGCCTGCGAATATCCCTTTATTTTACTGCCCTGGTTTCACTGCCATACAGCGTTACACTCCTAACACATGCCGCATACAGTGATCCCTTAGCACGAAGGGAGAGCCCTCTCCTTGTCAGGGGAAGCAATAGCTCCCAGAACTTCTTCCAACCACTCCTCACTCTTGCCACTCCTGCCCCACCTCCTGCACATAACGTGTCTCCCAAATAAAAAAAACTTCCACACACTCAAGGGACTCACCAGCAAGTTCCCCCTTTCACGCCTGGCAATATCCACCTGCTGTCCCCAGCACACCGCACACATGAAATCAGCATTATCTCTCATTCCACCTCTAATACCGCTGTATGTCTCATGCACCCACTTATCACAAACACTGCACAAGATGGAATTACTTCCTATGTCCTTGTGACAGGTCGCTCATGGCCACTGTCTCATCTTTGACAGTACTACTGTCAGCCCTATATACCATCACTTTTGTTTTATCAGCATTTACTCTTAAGCCCTTATGCCCCGTACCATCTCTCCACATCCCTTTCATTCTTTGCAGCCAACACCAAATCATCAGCATACAAACATCTCTCATGGGAATCCATTTCTTATGTCACTTGAGAGGGCTTCACTTACCCTGATAAACAACAGATCTCAAGACTGACTCTTGATGCACACTAACATTCACAGAAAACTCATCACTCAAGTCTCCATTCACCCTTATCTGGGGTGAAATGTGTGGAACAATTTGCAGCTACTTTGTCGGAGGAAGACATAGATAGGACATGGTTTCAGCTGGAATACACAACTCATACTGCCAGGGCAGCAATGTATTACCTTGAAAGTGTGTTTCCAGGATGACTGGTTTCAAAACATTAGTGGCCGGCATGATCCCCAGACTTATCTTCCCCAGACTTCTTCCTTTGGGGATATCTCATGGATGCCACATATTCAGATTATCCCCACACAGCTCAACAGCTGCAGGTCAACATTCAGTGCTGTGTGGACAAGGTATCAACTGAAACATTGCAGAGGGTGTTTACAAACATGATTTGCCGTGAATATTTGTGTACACTGCAAAATGGTGGATAATTTCAACATTTGTTATAATAAACGCAATGTCCCCAGGGGGGTTGCTTTACTTTCCAAACACCCCGTATAACAGAGAAGCTAGAATTGGAAAATAGTTTGAAAATTATATCCAGTCTGATACTAAAAAAAAATTAATGTTTCATGCCCTTTGTATGCGTTGGACCACAAATGTAAAGAAATTTGGGTTATTTTCCAAGCATTTTTGTATGTCATGTATGTTGTTCTGTATTGTACGAGGTACCCTCTACCCATCCACTCCCGTGTCTTCTTCCCTTCTCCTTCTTTCCTCTTCCCTCCTTCACTTCCATATGTTACCACCCTGCTACCCTCCCTACCACCACCACCACCCAGCTACCCTCCCTACCACCACCACCCAGCAACCCTCCCTATCACCACCACCCTTCTGCCCTGCCTACCACCACCACCCTGCTACTCTCCCTGCAACCACCACCCTGCTACCCTCCCCACTGCAACCACCTTGCTACCCTCCCTACCACCACCACCCTTCAACCCTCCCTACCACCACCACCACCCTTCTACCCTCCCTAACACCACCACCACCATCCTGCTACCCTCCTTACCACCACCACCACCATCCTGCTACCCTCCCTACCACCACCACCACCACCCTGCTACCCTCCCATTACCACCACCACCACCACCCTGCTACCCTCCCTTCCACCACCACCACCACACTCTGCTACCCTCTCCCTTCCACCACCACCACACTCTGCTACCCTCTCTCTTCCACCACCACCACCCACCACCCTGTTACCCTTCCTAACACCACCACCCTGCTACTCTCCCCACTACCACCTCCCTGCTACCCTCCCTTCCACCACTACCACTACCACCACCCTGCTACTCCCTGCTACCCTCCCCACCACTCCTAGCTCACTTCCCTGCCACCACCACTCTGCTAACCTCCCAGCCTCCACCACTACTCTGCTGCTCTCTACCACCACCACCACCCTGTTACCCTCCCTTCCACCACCTCCACCCTGCTACTCTCCCACCACCACCACCACCACCCTGCCACCCTTCCCACCACCTCCTCCCTGCTACGCTTCCTACCGCCACCACCACTCTACAATCCTCCCTACCACCACCTGCACCTCCCTGCTACCCTCCCTACTTCCTTCACCACCCCAATGCCTTCCCTACTTCTCCCACCACCCAGCTACACTCCTCACCACCACCACCACTACCACCCTGCTACCCCCCCTACAACAACCACTACTACCACCCTGCTACCCCCACCTACCACAACCACTACAACTCTACTACCCTCCCTACCAGCACCACCACCCTACTACCCCCCCTACCACCACCACCACCCTACTACCCCCCCTACCACCACCACCACCCTACTACCCCCCCTACCACCACCACCACCCTGCTATCCTCCCTACCAGCACCACCACCCTGCTATCCCCCCCTACTACCACCACCACCATCCTGCTACCCCCCCTACTACCACCACCATCCTGCTACCCCCCCCATCCTGCTACCCCCCCCTACTACCACCACCATCCTGCTACCCCCCCTACTACCACCACCATCCTGCTGCCCCCCCTACTACCACCACCATCCTGCTACCCCCCTACTACCACCACCATCCTGCTACCCCCTCTACTACCACCACCATCCTGCTACCCCCCCTACTACCACCACCATCCTGCTACCCCCCTACTACCACCACCATCCTGCTACCACCAACATCCTACTACCACCAACATCCTGCTACTCTCCTTAGCACACTACCCTCGTACCCTCCCTACCACCACCAGCACCACCATCCTTTTACTCTCTCTACCCCCACCACCACCCTGCTACCCCGACCACCACCACCACCCTGCTATCCCCACCACCACCACCACCCTGCTACCCTCACCACCACCACCACCACCCTCCCTACCACCACAACCACCACCCTCCCTACCACCACAACCACCACCCTCCCTACCACCACAACCACTCTGCTGCCCACCCCACCACCACCCTCCTACCCTTCCTACCATCACCACCACCACCCTGCTACCGTCCCTACCACCGCCACCACCCTCCTACCCTTCCTGCCACCACCGCCACCACCCTACTTCCCTCCCTACCACCACCACCACCCTGCTACCCCCCCCACCACAACCACCACCACCCTGCAACTCCCTACCACCACCATCCCACTACCATCCCTACCACCACCACCCTACTACCCTTCCTACCACCACTACCATCCCTACTACCACCACCCCACTACCACCACCCCACTACCATCCCACTACCATCCCTACCACCACCACCCCACTACCATCCCTATCACCACCATCCCTATCACCACCACCACCCCACTACCCTCCCAACTTCCTTCACCACCCCACTGCCTTCCCTACCTCTCACCACCCTGCTACACTCCCTACCACCACCACCCAACTACTCTTCCTACCTCCCCCACCACCTTGCTAAACTCCCTACCACCACCACCCAGCTACCCCCTTACCACCACCACCATCACCATCATCCTATCCTCCCTACCACCACCACCATCACCCTGCTGTCCCCTCCTCCAACCACCACCCTCCTACCCTTCCTACCATTACCACAACCACTACTCTGCTACCACTGCCACAACCACCACCACCCTCCCTGCCACCACCACCTCATCCTGCTACCCTCCCACCCTTCCTACCACCACCACCCTGCTACCCTCCCTACCACAACCACCACCTCCCTACCACTACCACCACCTCCCTGCTACCACCACCACCTCCCTGCTACCAAACCCTATGACAACCACCTCCACCACCCTGCTACCCTCCCTACCACCACCACCACCCTGCTACCCTCCCTGTCCCCCCCACTACCCTTCCTACCACCACAACCCCACTACCCTCCCTACTTCCTTCATCACCCCACTGCCTTCCCTACCTGTCCCACCACCCTGCTACACTCCCTACCACCACCACCCCACTATTCTCCCTACCTCCCCCAGCACCCTGCTAGACTCCCTGCCACCACCACCATCACCCTGCTATGCTCCCAACCGCCACCACCACCACCACCCTCCCTACCACCACCACCACCACCACCCCACTACCCTCCCTACCTCCTTCACCACTTCACTGCCATCCCTACATCTCCCATCATCCTCTTTCACTCCCTACCACCACCACCCCACAACTCTTCCTACCTCCCCCACCACCCTGCTACCCCCCCTACCACCACCACCACCCTGCTACCCCCCTACCACCACCACCCTGCTACCCCCCTACCACCACCACCCTGCTACCCCCCTACCACCACCACCCTGCTACCCCCCCTACCACCACCACCCTGCTATCCCCCCTACCACCACCACCCTGCTACCCTCCCTGCCACCACCACCACCCTGCTACCCTCCCTGCCACCACCACCACCCTGCTACCCTCCCTGCCACCACCACCACCCTGCTACCCTCGCTACCACCACCACCCTGCTACCCTCGCTACCACCACCACCCTGCTACCCTCGCTACCACCACCACCCTGCTACCCTCTCTACCACCACCACCACCCTGCCACCCTCTCTACCACCACCACCACCCTGCCACCCTCTCTACCATCACCACCACCATGCTACCCTCCCTATCACCACCACCACCCTGCTGCCTTCCCTACCTCATCACCCCACTGCCTTCCGTACCTCTCCCACCACCCTGCTACACTCAACCACCACCACCCTGCTACCCTCCCTATCACCACCACCCTCGTACCCTCCCTACCACCACCACCCTCATACCCTCCCTACCACCACCACCCTCGTACCCTCCCTACCACCACCACCCTCGTACCCTCCCTACCACCACCACCCTCGTACCCTCCCTACCACCACAACCACCACCCTCGTACCCTCCCTACCACCACAACCACCACCCTCGTACCCTCCCTACCACCACAACCACCACCCTCCTACCCTCCCTACAACCACAACCAACCTGCTACCACCCCCTACCGCCACCACCGCCATGCTACCCTTCCTACCACCACCACCACCACCCTGCTGCCCTCCCATCCACCACCACCACAGTGCTACCCTCCCTACCAACACCACCACCTTGCTGCCCTCCCTACCACGACCACCACCTTGCTACCCTCCCTACCACCACCACCCTACTATCCTCCCTGCCTCCTTCACCACCCCACTATCCTTCCTGCCTCCTTTACCACCACCACCTCCATCCTCCTACCCTTTCAACCATCACCACCACTACCCTACTATCCTCCACCTTTCTGCTACCCTTCCTACCCCCTCCACCACCACCACCATCCTCCTACCCTTCCTACCATCACCACCACCACCCTGCTACCCACCCTACCACCACGATCACCCCACTACCTCTTTCACCCCACTGCCTTCCGTACCTTCCTTCACCACCCCACTGCCTTCCCTACCTCTCCCACCACCCTACTACACTACCTGCCACCACCACCCCACTACTCTTCCTACCTCCCCCACCACCCTGCTACCCTCCCCACCACCACCCCCCTGCTACCCTCCCTACTCCACCACCCCCCTGCTACCCTCCCTACTCCACCACCCCCCTGCTACCCTCCCTACTCCACCACCCCCCTGCTACCCTCCCTACTCCACCACCCCACTACCCTCCCTACTCCACCACCCCACTACCCTCCCTACTCCACCACCCCCCTGCTACCCTCCCTACTCCACCACCCCCCTGCTACCCTCCCTACTCCACCACCCCACTACCCTCCCTACTCCACCACCCCACTACCCTCCCTACTCCACCACCCCACTACCCTCCCTACTCCACCACCCCACTACCCTCCCTACCCCACCACCCTCCCTACCCCACCACCCTCCCTACCCCACCACCCTCCCTACCCCACTACCCTCCCTACCTCAACCACCACCCAAGTACCCTCCCTACCTCAACCACCACCCAAGTACCCTCCCTACCTCAACCACCACCCCACTACCTTTCCTCCCCCCCACCACCCCACTACCCTTCCTCCCCCCCCACCACCCCACTACCCTTCCTCCCCCCCCACCACCCCACTACCCTTCCTCCCCCCCCACCACCCCACTACCCATCCTCCCCCCCCACCACCCCACTACCCATCCTCCCCCCCCACCACCCCACTACCCTTCCTCACCCCCACCACCCCACTACCCTTCCTACCTCCCCCACCACCCCGTTACCCTCCTTACCTTCGCTCCTCCCTGTTCTGTGACCACCACCACCCCCAACCTACCTGCCTTATCTCCCTCCCCTTCTAGCATGACCAACATCCAAACCTAACTTCCCCCTCCATCTGCCAGTACTCCACCTGCTTCCTTTTCCCCTTCTGGGATATACTGTAAACCACTTAAAATATTTTATAATGGTTTTCTAGGAGACATTGTAAGTAAATGTGAATAAAGAATTTTAATAATGTATTTTATTTTATGACAGGTAGAAGACTGGCACAATATGCAAAACATGCAGTTAAGAAAAAAAAAAAAAAAAAATAACCTAAATATATAAATATGGCTTAGTCATATTTATAAAGATTCTTAAATTAAGAATCTTTATGAATATGGCTTAATTAAGAATCTTTATAACTAAGCCATATTCATAAAGATTCTTTAATTTAAGAATCTTTATAAATTTGACTAAGCCATATTTATAAAGATTCTTAATTTAAGAATCTTTATAAATATGGCTTAGTCATATTTATAAAGATTCTTAATTTAAGAATATTTATAAATATGAATTATTTTCTTAATTTAAGAATCTTTATAAATATGGATTATTTAGCAAATTAAAATGACCGATCTTGGTGCATTCCACTCTGCAAGTTTCACCATATTGTATCCAGAGTCTTCTTTAAGTATACTACAAGGCTCTTAAACACAACCCTATCATAAAACTTTATTATATTACAGTTCTATGCTACATTGAATTTGTGTAACCAGTGATGTCATGAAATCCCTAGGGAATTCATGAAATGAATTTAAATTAGGATGGGTTAAGATTAGGTTAATTTAGGCTGTGGTTAGATTAGTCTGGGATAATCTAGGTTAAGTTTAGGTTAGATTAGGCAGGTTAGATTAATTTATGAAGGCTTAACATAATTCAGCCTTCATATAAATTAATCTAACCTAACCTAAACTTAACCTAGATTGTCCCAGGCTAACCAAACTGCAGCCTAAATTAACCTAGCATTAGCCCACCCTAATTTAAACTCATTTCATGAATTCCCTAGGGATTTCATGAAATCATTGGTTACACAAATTCCCTGTAACATATATAAATACAAGATGTTTACAAATGTATGTAGATCAATATAATTGACCTAAAAATTCCTAACTTTATTCCTAGACACCTTGATAATCATTTTAAAGGGTGCATAGGTTGGGGGGGAGAAGGTCTAGGTGGGGGAGAGGGGGTGTAGGTGGGGGAGAGGGGGTGTAGGTGGGGGAGAGGGGAGTATATGTGAAGGGATACGGTGTACAGGTGGGGGGAGGAGGCGTATAGATGGAGGGAGGGGGTGTAGAGGTGGGAAGAGGAGGTGTGTAGGTGGTGGGAGGGGATTTAGAGGAGGAGGAGAAGAAGAGGGGGAAGAGGAGAGGAAAAGGAGGAGGAGAAATGAATTAGGAGGAGTAGGGAGAAGGATGAGAGGAATGGACAGGGAGGAGGAGAGGATGAGCAGGGAGGAGGAGGACAGGAAGAGCAGGGACGAGTAGGGGAGGAGCAAGGAAGAGAAAAGGAGAAGGGAGGACGAGAAAGTTGGACTAAGCAACCGAGATACAGATGGTAGGGACAAAGGAGAAGGTAGGAACAAGGAAGGGGGAGGGAGGTTGAAACGAAAGAAGGGGGAGGGGGTTAGAAACGAAGTAGGGGGATGGAAGTAGGAACAAGAAAGGGGGAAAGAGAGCTAAGGGAGAAAGAGGGAGGGAGGCAATAGAAATGGAAAGTGGATATGGAGGAAGGAGGGAGGTGGTAGATGGGGGCAAAATGAAAAAAGAAGGAGGGTGGAGAAAAGAGGGAAGGAGGATGGACAGAAAGGGTTGAGAGGGTAGGCAGGAGGAAAAAGAAGGATGGGGAGGGGGGGAGGGAGGAGGATGGGGGACGATTGAGGGAGGACAAGGAGGGAGTGGGCGGGAATTAGAGTTAGGATGCTGAGAAGGTAGTATGGAGGATGAGTTAGGAAATAAAGGCAAGGGGAAGCAGGAAGCAGGTTAGATGGAGGTAAGAAGGAATGGTGGGGGGGGGGGGGTACAAAAGTAAACAATACTGTAATACATTTACAAAGTTATAAATCAGAGATAAAAATAAACTGTATTATCCGTCCAAAAAGTATCTCAAATATTTTCATCATTACATTTTGAGAATATATATATGTATATATATGTATATATATATATATATATATATATATATATATATATATAATATTTTATGTATAATATCCAGTAACTTTACATAAAAGACTACAGCTTCTTTTTTGGTACATCATTAAATGATTAATTTTATGTAACACACATCTATTCAGAAACATTTGGTTAAAAAAAAAAAAGTGCACTGCAACATTACTGTTTTTGAAACCATCAAATCACCTGGCTGATGATACTTTTTGGAAAGAGTGTACAGTAATGCAAAACGTCAGGTAGTAGTGTAGCTTCAAGTACCTATTTCAGACACTCTAACCTAATGTTCTCACAGTTTCAATTGCCTGTAAAAAAAATCATAATACTGGGTTTTGAAAGATACAGCTAACTGTTTCTATCAAAATGACCTGCACTGGTGGAAATGTATATTAAAAACCTGATATTTTTAACAAATCTTAGTTACATGAAGCACACTGATACGAGAAAAGTATGTGCTTTGCTATAATGGACAGTGTGAATAATGAGCTGAATTATACCAGTGTGGTACCCACACCCTCTCACCTGCAAACTCACATTTATATCCATTTCCACCACATTGTTTCCATCCATTCTCCCCACATAACCACACCATCTAAGCATGATCTCTTCAACCATAGTAACACACTTTCTTATCGCACTTCTTTAACAAATCACAGTATTTCCCATCCTAGGCATTCAATGCACTCAGCACACATTCCTCAAAGGAAGTAAGGAAGATAGGCAGGGTGGAGGTGGGACAGGAAAGCAGGGGAGGCGAGAGTCAGGAAGGTATGAGGGGATAAGAGAGGTACAGGACGGAGGTTAGGCAGGCTGCAGGGAGGAGGAGATGCAGCAGGTAGCATGGAGGAGTTGAGGCATGTAGTGGGGAGGTGAGGCAGATTGCAGGGAGGAGGTGAGGCAGGTTGCAGGAAGGAGGTGAGGCAGGTAGCAAGAAGTAGATGAGGCAGGTAGAAGTGACTCAGTGAGGTAGGTAGCAGGGAGTCAGTGAGGCAGGCAGCAGGGGAGAGGTGAGGGGGGGAATACATTAGGCATGTAAGTAGGGTGGAGGGTGAGGCAGGTGGGCAGGAAGTATGAAACACGTAGGAAGGGAAGGGTAAAGAAAGGAGAAAGAACTGAAAGGAGGAAATGAGGAAGGTATGGAAAGAAGGTGTTAAGCAGGAAGTGGGTGAGGCAGGCATGTAAGAATGAAAGAGGGAAAAGAAGAGGCAGGCATCTGGGAAGGGAAGGGTGAGGCATGAAGGAAAGGAGGGAGACATGCAGCAGACAGGGAGGGGGTGAGGCAGCCAGTAAAGGTTGGAAGGAGGAAGTGGGGTAGGCAAGGAGGGAGGGGATGAGGCAGAAAGACAAACAGGGAGTGGGTGAGGCAAGGCAAGGATAGGGAGAAAGATGGTAGGGACAAAAGGCACCACCACCAAAATAATAATATTCATCATGACCTCTGTCTCCCACCTAACAACGGCATGAAGTAGAGTCTAGAATGTACAGAACCACAAAACATGATAGAGTGCACAAATCAATAATATGCCCAGTGAAATTGCCCAGACAATCATTCAATCACCACTCATGCCCCAGGACTCAAACACCATTCATGCCCCAAGAATCCTAACTACAACACAGGCCTAACCAACTGCACATCTTTTTTTTTTTTTTTTTTGGACAGATGTCCTTTATATTACCTATGAGATAATAAATCCTGTGCCTATTGCAAGAGAGTTGGGGTTCAAACCTTGTCACATGCTCTCCCATACACAATTTGCCTAACTGTCTCTAATCCCCATCAGTTCCCCAAAATCACCTGCCATAACTTACTTTATTATACACAGTGACCACACACATCCACCTTCTTGGCATACCATGCCTCCTCCCATCTTCACTTCATAATGCATTTTGTATGGTTCATCATAGTCATACAATTTTCTTTGTAAGGCAGTTATTACTATTATTATTAAAAATAAAAGTCTCAGCTGCATACCTAGACATGCGGCATCAGAAAAACTTTCGTACATTGTCAAGGCGGCTTCCACGAAGGTGTTGTTCATCCTGCAAGTTGTGAAATACATTCTTCTTAGTTCCAAAGAATTCCTTTAAGAATATTGCTGTTGAAATACTCACCCTAAAAATAAGCAATTACACTGCATATTTATGCTATTATAGGTTGATTTCCTCAGCAAAGCCATTACCTCCTCTGCAGGGAACTAGTCTGGTACTACTGACAATGATGGGTAGTCAAGCTGGTACTATAAACTGTTATTATCCTCTAATTAACAACTGACAGCATTTCAAAGCATTACAGGATAAAGTTTATATCCAAAGGGTGGTTGGGGTTGATTGCTCATGTAATGCTACTCAGGGATGAGTGGGGCTGGTCACTCTCATCTTAAATGTCTGGACCAACTGCCCAGCCCCGGGCTCCTACGCTCCTCATGGGGCAATACAGGATTGGATGATGGATGGATAGATGAACAATACGACTTTACTCGACTGCTCTGAGCCGCCACTGGATGCTAACAATAACATACGCATTACCAGCTCATACCTCAGATTTCTCATTTACTCTCCTTAAATTGCATACAGAAAGAAACACAGGCCGACTGTAGATACTGTTCACGCTATTACTTTTAAATAGAAGTTTGAAAAGGTAATGCAAATAATGCTCAAAATACAGAAGACCCTCGATTTAATGTACCTCAATAAACCAGATATTGGATTTAACGGATAGTATGATGACGCCAGTTTCGCTGGCTATAATGAACAATGTCCATTAAATGGAGTGCAATGGGCCACAGTACATGTGTTTCCTACCCTTTTTACTCCAACAGAGATGTGAAATAACTGCAGCTGGGTGAAATTATGGGGAAATTATGGACCAAGTTAATATAACATGGGTATTGTTTTCATTTTTAGTACCAGAATATGCTATTGTACTCATTTATTTTCAAACATGTGCCTAAAATCTCACCTCAGAGGGGACAATCAGATATAATGGATTTTTGGCTATACTGAATCTGGCTTCCCCTCAATTAGTCTGTTATAAGGAGAGGTCTATGTTTAAAATCAAGTGAAATGGGTAATCTGTACATAAAATTTGCCTTCTGATGCTGAACTGGAAATATTACAACAGGGTAACATGTATCAGCCTTTTTAAATCACCGACTAAACTGGTTCACAAATATTCTGAGGCTGCTTTCAGTATAGTAATATCAGTTAAGATACAACACTGTACAATTGCAAATTAACGAAAATTAAATATGTCCGTGGTGGCATGGTAGGGTCAGGGCGGGATGGATTGTCTAACAAACATACTGTCACTCCATTTTGTTTGAAATTGCATGAAAACTGAATGACTCCAACAGCAGAATTCAAACCACCTTTGAGGAGTGTTTAACTTAAGACGGTATCATAAGAAATTGTCAGAAACTATTTGATTTTGTATAAAATTGTATGACCATGATATGACAGTACAAAACGTGGCATCAGTCACATATACCCTTTTCACCGCACTATTTATATAAATTCTCTCCATGTGGTAGGTGGTGGCGACCATCATACACGCACTTGATGTCGTGCTGCCTGCTTCTTCCTTAACCTTTATTATTCTTTTTCTGTGCCTGCCCTCCTTCATTCTTATTTCTCCCATCTTTCCAGTCACTTCTTAATGCTTTTCTTTCCTTTACAGGTGACTTTACATTGAGTGACAAGCCAAATGGTTTCCTGTAAGCCAGGAAACCATTTACAACGCTGGGTGGTAACCATATAACCAAACCATACGTGCTCCCTACGTGTCAGCAAGTGGGTTGGTGGAGGTTAGTGTCCCTCCCCGTAAAACAAATAACTCAAAGTCAAATGGCCACCCCTTACGGGATTATGGCGTCTGACAATAGATAGATAGACTCTCCATATAACTATACCATATACACTCTTCAATCTCACTGTCTAAAGACTTCTTTACTTCATACCTTTCACAAATCACATTACATCTTATCCTATCCATTCTACAAATCACACACACATCCCTCTCTAACCCCATTTCTACACTTCTCACTTCTGACCTTTGTTCTCATGCCAAACTATACAAAAATAATAATAATAATAATAACAGTAATAATAATAATAATAGCAATAATAATATTAATAGTAATAATAACAGTAATAAAAATATTAACAGTAATAATAATAATAATAATAGATCATCGTCATCTAGACCTTTTTCTCCAGTTAATGATGGGATGAGCTAAGGTTCAGAAACCGGTACAAAAGTGTGAACAATGAAGGCAATGTCATGATAGGCAAAGTTATAATAATAATGAGGGGAAACGGTAAGTGACTTGAAAGTGCAGTCAGAGAAGATTTATAAATGTGGTATTTGAACCTCAGAGCACTAAGCAGTTTATAATTTTCCCTTATTTTTTCACTGTTGTACAGTCAACCAAAAAAGTACTGCACACTGGGAATTAATGGTTGAGATGCACATGAATCTATTAAAATTTTGCTGCAAATAATATACCATCCAATATGTGATTATGTATGTGATTTTGAGTTGTAATAATTACCAAGGACAATTGCACTAACAGTGTGTCCCAGATACCACAATGCTCCATATGTGTTTTACAATGATAAGTGCGGTAAGATGGCTGATACTTTTTGGAGTTGACAGTAAAAAATGTACAGTTCCAATATGAGACCGAAGAGTACTTGATGTCCTTCGTTTGGTAGATATGATGTTTACTCCATAATTTCCTTTGACTTTCACGCCTTCGTCTTCTTCTTCTGCTCCTCTTTTGACTTCAGTCTGCAACTCCAGGCCCGCCATCTACATCTGAAGTTTAGCCTGTTGGGAGGGGAAGTGTGTGGTAAAATGTTACTAACACAGTTGCCTGAACTTATATGAAATTTATAAAATACCATACAAATCTTAAAAGCTACCATTTTCAGTGTCTAAACAACAACATTACTTAGTTTTGTTCCACTGAATCTTGATGTACACAGGGATTAGATGTCTGACAAAACATATGGCCATAGTCAAGATGGCACAGGACGCTTTGTAATGCTTTGTAAGCCATGTCAATATCACAAGTCAATTCATAATGCACCAGACTATTAACAGAAAGCAGTCTTCAACACACAAACCCCTTCAGTCTGATGACATAATTTACATTTCAATCTTGCTATTACCAGATCAGTTTATTCAGCCTAGGGCAGATCTCTAGCAGTAAGGGCTAATGGAGGCTATATCTAACTCCTCCAGCTTTGAAAGTCACCTGTAATAAATTAAATTTTCTGGTATTAGCATGAATGAAGTGCAAAATACATCACTAGACTGAAAAGTTTAAGCCTACACAACGGTAGCTGGCAGTCTAGTGTGCTCTCCTCAAGTTGGAAGAGTCACACCATTACCCTTCAAATGGCTAGCTAAGGCTAGTATTTTAAGTGGCATGGAAGGCTTCATGGTACCTTTAACTCTGTGAATTTTTCTGCATATTACACCTTAACATTATTGTGTGTTATTTCATTTTAATACTAACATGCTGCAGGTGGGGGACACCTTCATGTTAATGTTGTGACACTGATATGATCAGCTGGTTCCAGTGTCTGGTTATATAAACATCCCTCAATTCCCTCTATCACCAAAAAAAAAAAAAAGGAGGAAAGTGGACTGCATGAATAAGGTAATTTCTACTTGCAGTTCACTGTGTTCACATTCAGATAATCCTGGGCCAGCAACTAAGCCACTATTATTACTGTATTACTACTATTACCACTAATACTAGTAATGACCCCTCCAATTACGCAGGTTCAATTTGCGATTTTCACCATTTCTGTGGAGACAAACCCTATCCTGATTCCTGTTACATGGAAAAGAATCTGGTTTGTGCAGGAAAATTCCATAAACTGACCCCCCCAAAACATGGCCTGTTGGGCACCGACAGCTGAAAGTACCACGCAGTGGTGTCAACATGGCCACCAAGCGTGGCTGCTGTACAGATGCACTATGCATCCTCTTCCCTCTTCCTCTCTCCCCTCCTCTGTACAGGGGTAGAGAGGCCCCTCAGCCTTATTTACATCCCTCCTAGATACTCAAACACTGTTCCATCCTCTGTCATGGTAACTTATCACCATTTATTTACCACTTTGTACATTCTTCTTACCCCCCCCTTTTTTTATGCTAAGTGACATTCCTAGAGGTTGTATGTTTACGACAATAAATATTAGGTACGATTTGGGGTGGGGGGCGGGGTGGGGGGAAATTTTCAAGGCCAAAAGAGACTTTGGGGAAGTTTTTGGATTTCACCATACAAATTAGCCTTATAACATGGGTCTCTATGGTACCATTTGTGCGATTTGATTTCTGCAGAAAAATTAAATGATACATTAGCCGTGTAACTGGAGGGGTCACTGCACTCCTGTGTTTGACCACCTCTCTTCCTACTTCTTATTCTCCTTCCTGTCATTCTTTATTACTATTCTTTTCACTTCAGTGGTTCTACACTGAATGACAATCCTAATGATTTCCTGCAACCCAGGAAACCATTTACAACATTGGGTGGTGACCATATAACCAGATAATGGAGTGATGTGAAGCCTGCTATTATGTTCCTACTAACCGGGTGGAGACACACAAATGCAGTGTCCATCCAGATACTAAACCTCCATATTTCTCCTCATGCCTCACTGTTGCAGGGTGCTCTCAACCACAAAGGAACATCAGTTCAGTGCATGAGATGACAACGAAAGGGCGGCTGCTTGCCTACAACCAGACAGACCAGAGATGATCAACAACAACTACTACTACCACTACAATCAACTTAATCAAAACTATACAAGAGAATATTAGGCGTAATGTGCAAAATAAAACACCCTGGAAGACACACCATGAGATCTCCAAAGCCACTTAAAATATAATCCTAAGCCTCAACCCCACCAATCCTGCCTTGTATCCACTCATAAACCTTTTGTCGTGCACAATCATGCTGATGTAGAGATGCTATGCCATTCTGTGTTCTGTTTGCGGCTAAGAATAGATTTTGTGGAGTTCACAAGGAGGCCATTGCACCCCACTCACTGAAGAGTTTCATGCGTTAAAAAGTTGGAGCTGTCTTTTGTGGACGGAATGACCAGCCAGGCATAGGCAGTTCTACCCTTTACTGGCTGAGTCTATTCGGAATAATTATTGCCAGTTTCATGAAGATTCTATAGGTGATGTTGAGGCCAAACAGCAGTACAGCGAACTGATATTTGTCACTCCCTACTCCGAACTCCATGCACTTCTGGAGCCTGGGTGTGGATTAAGACATGCCGAGAAGCATCCTTCAGGTATGTCTACTGTTGATAGCCAAACCTCTGTGTATGACCGCATATGGGTCTCTAAGAAGTCATGTCAAATTCTGAGTACAGTACTTGATGGATTAGCAAGGGGGCGGGGGGGGGGGGGGGGGGGGGCCGGATCAGGCACTTCCTGGTAGACACTACAGTATTATGTCTTGAAAACAGAATCAACATATAGTGGGGGGATACATCCAGAGATCACTCTCACTGGATGAATCGTGCTTCCAGGTCTCGATGCAATCCTGGAGAAGAGGTGCTGGTGGCTGTGAATTAAGGCATGACTGACAGGGTGGGGTGCTATAAATCTTCCACATCAAGCCACATTTTAACAGAATTAACACCCAACCCACTTATCTCTCAAACGGTGATGCCACCTCAGGAACCATTCCAGTTGCTTGTCACCTGAAGGCTAACTTTCCTTCTTTGTAGCTGGGGTAGACTTGGCAACATCTGACATACCATGAGGACACAGCCTCATTCCATCTTAGTCCCTTAGCTGTGTACAAATTCTTTATGGCTGGATATAGCAGTCTGCTGAAATGTTAGGATAACAAAGATGGCTATTAACCCTTTAGTGCCATAGGGGTTCTCTTGACAAAAAAAAAAATTATCAATGACTAGCCAGAATACAAGAGCTAAGTCAAATGTGGCAGATAAAAGGTCAAAAGAAATACACAACACTGCTCATGATGCAGACAACAATGAAATACAGATGGAGTGTTTTTACATGTGGAGCTGCGTATGATGATGGCAATTCTCTCTGATTTTTGTTTTATTAATTAATTATTTTTATATCGAAGAATTATTATAAAGAAAGTAAGAGAGATATCAGAAGTCCTAGTGAGTGATGAACAGGGTGGCTTTAGAAGTGGCAGAGGATGTGTGGATCAAGTATTTGCAGTGAGACAGGTAGCACAGAAGGCTTGTGAGAAGGACCATAAGGTGTTTATGGCATTCATGGATCTGGAAAAAGCATACAACAAAGTAGACAGAGAAGGATTGTGGAAAGTTTTGCGCATGTATGGTGTAGATGGTAAGCTGTTAGGTGCTGTCAAGAGTTTTTATGATGGTAGCGAAGCATGTGTAAGGGTTAATGGGCATCTAAGTGAGCTGTTCACGATCGGTGTGGGCGTGTGACAAAGTTGTGTGAGGTCCCCTTGGTTGTTCAATATATATATGGATGGGGTGATGAGAGAAGTAAAAACACGAGTAATGGAGAGAGGGATGGCGCTGGTAATGAATGGTGATGGATGGAATATCTCAAATTTGTTGTATGCTGATGATGCAGTATTGCTTGCAAGTACCGGACACGAACTTGGTAGGCTAGTGCAGAGTTTTGCTGATGTCTGTGAGTGTCATGCCTTGAGAGTAAATGTAGAGAAGAGTGAAGTGATGGTTACCGAGAGAGAAGGTGACTCCCAATGTGATGTCACAGTGAATGGAGAGAGACTGGAATTGGCGAGAGTTCAAATTCTTGGGTATGGTGATAAGAAAAAGAGAGGAAAATGTGCAAAAGAAGTTGAAAGTAGAGTGACACAAGGAATAAAAGTGGCTGGTGCAATGAAGGCCTTGATAAGAAACAGGCTTGAGTGTTGCAGCTGCACGAGGCTTACATGAGGGAGTGTTAGTGCCAACTCTAAACTTATGGGTGTGAGACTATGGTGTGGCATGAGAATGAAAAGTCAAGAGTAAGAGCAGTGGAGATGGGACTGCTGAGGAATGTATGTGGAGTACAGAGGGTGGATAGGATATGAAATAATGTGATTCGTGAAAGGTGTAGAGTGAGGAAGTCGGTGGACACCAGAATCGAAGAGAGTGTCCTGAGATGGTATGCTCATATGGAAAGAATGGATAACAATAAAGTGGTAAAAAAGGTTTGCCTGAGCGAATCTGAAGGAGGGAGGAGGCGAGGTAGGTCAAGGAGAAGGTGGAGAGATATGGTGGATGAGTGTGTGAGGAAGAGAGGTTTGGAAGTCGGTGAGGCTAGGGAACTGACAAGAGATCGACCTGGCTGGATGAATTTTGTGAGAAGTGCGTGATCAGGGATTTTGGCACCCCTTGTGAGCATGGCTGCGTCCGGATTGACTCAATCGGATACGCTGTGTGAAGCTGCATAATGTAGTGAATGTTTTTGGCGTAGCCGGTAGAGCCAGGATTTCGGGGGCTTGAATGATGAGTGAATGGAAGTGTGGCCTATGTGGACTGGGCAAGTTTGTGCTGTCTGGACATTGCTACTCCTCACCCTGCCCTTGGGTGGGAAAGGAGGTCCGGATGATGATGATGATGATTAATTATTTTTTACTGCTGTGACCATCATCTTACCAATTGCAGCTGTTCTTGACAGTCAAAGATGTAGAAACTAAATACCTTGACGAAACCAAGAAGTGACTGGCTAGATGAAATCTAAAACCCTATTATTATCCTTGCACCATACAGTAGATTATCCATGCTTACATTCATTTTTTTCACAGTAATTTATTACCTGCATGTGTATGGCTTGCTACCATTCTTCTTCTTTTCCCCTCATTTTCTCTTCAGTTCTCTTTTCTCTCTCAGTTACTCACTTCTCCCCCTCCTTTCTCCTTTTTCTCCTTCCCTCCCATCTTTTGTCCCCTTTTTTCCTTCAGGTTTCATCAGTTCTCCATCCCTCTAAAATACATAGCTATGACAACTAAACAAGACAGGCAGACATATTAAGGTAGCAGTAACTTGCATTTCTGAAGGGTGAAGGGCTTTTGGAGTATGTGCTGTGCATTCGAAGGAGGTTTGCGTCGACTTGTACATGTGTGAGCTCCTGATGTTAACAATTTTGGTGACACTGATGAGGTTTCTGCCCACCATTTTCGAGCTTGCTTGTTGAAAGCGCAGCAGTCCTAACAGCACAATCTTTTGCTTTTAACCTGAAACCGAAAAAGGACTGTCAGTCTGTTGGCAGTGATGATTTCCTTTAGTACTAAATTTCACCAACCTCACATATTCCCAAATCTGTAAAGCCCTGTACAAATTTCTTATTTCAAAATGTTACTAATTTCATATTTTCCCTTATCTTCAAAGCCCTCCACACTTCTAATTCTGAAATGTTATTACCCTCACATTTTCCCTAATATTAGCACTACCCACTTTTGCTTGGGTTTAAGAAAGTTTAGACAACTGGGGTACCGGTATGTGGTGCTTCAACCTCATATAAAAAATAAATTAAAAAATAAAATAAGTAATAATAATCAGCAACTTGAAACTGAAAAACTATGCAGTACCATAACACTGTAAAATAAAGTGGTACTGTATATTCCCCGAAAATTATATGCGGGGCAAGGATGCAGAGAAATATGATAGGCTACACCTGCACTGTATGGAGTTAAAACAATAACTGCCAGTCCCATTCTGCCTCCTTTTAAGCATATGAGTCTGAGACTATGCAGCCAGTCCTGAACATTTAATGGTACAAGACCAACCTATGCCTATGAAGGAAGGAAAGACAGAAGAGGAAGGATGGAAAGAGGGAAGGATGAGAGGAAAGAGCAGACACCCGAGAGCAGCACTACATCAAGTGAGTGGATGGTGA
Organism: Coenobita brevimanus; assembly: GCF_032717465.1. Taxonomy (NCBI): domain Eukaryota; kingdom Metazoa; phylum Arthropoda; class Malacostraca; order Decapoda; family Coenobitidae; genus Coenobita; species Coenobita brevimanus. Next base: position 3,507,604 of record NC_136967.1, read on the forward strand.
GTGTCCCCACAAACCACTTTTGATAATATCATCATCATCATCATTCGGACTTCCTTTCCCACCCTAGGCCAGGGTGAGGAGTAGCAATGTCCAGACCGCCCAAATTTGCCCAGTCCAATGGGCCACGCTTCCATTCACTCATTATTTAAGCCTCCGGAGTCCTGGCTCTATCGGATACGCCAGAAACATTCACCACATTCTGTAGCTTCACACAAATGTATCCAACAACAATAATAATAATAATAATAACAATAATCATTATTGTATGAGAAAGGGGGGAATGAGTTGGGGGGAGAGAAGTCAAACGGTGGGTGACAGAGCAACTTGGAGGCGTTTTGTCTGCGGACACCCTTTGCGGGATTAGGGCATTGGGCTATAGATAGATAAAGATCATCGTTATCATCTCTTTCCCATTAAAGGATGGGGTGAGATGGGGTACAAAAAGTGTGGAATACACAACAGAGCCACTCACTTATTCACTCACCATTCAAGCCCACAGAATCCTGACTTGACTTCACAGGCCTAATCATCTGCACATATTTTGGGGGGAGGTGATTTTCTTTTACAGATACACTTTGCAGTACCTACCAGACAGTGTTAACCTACTATTAAGTTTAAAAATGGTTGCCAAACCAATTTCATATGATGCTCTATGCTTCATCCAAATAAATCCTGCCAGTTCCCTAGCTTCAATGACCCCCATGCCTCACTTCTTACTTTCATTAACTATATCCATCCACTTTCCTACCACACATTCCATCCTCTTTCCTACCACGCTTTCCATCCACTTTCCTACGCATCTTCTCCTGCCTTCAAATTCAACCACATAAACACCCTTTTCACTGTCCTGTTTACAGACATTCCCTCTATGTGAGGGCACATGCTATAACTCCTTCAGACTTTCCTATTGCACATTTAATACACTACAGCAGTAGCCGTGTGTCTGTGTATTTTGGGCAGCCGAAACTACACATTCAAATCGCACTAAAACTGGCACAAAAATCGCAAAAAATTCGCTGATGTGAAAAAACTTGGTCTCATCACGATTGAAAAACTTATACTATATTTAATGAGCAATCAAAGTTTGACCAAAAAACACGCTCCCGGTGCCCGGTCGGTTGCCGTGGCCGAGTGGTTAATATCTCGGACTTGCGTGCGGACAACTTGGGTGAGCCAACTAACACGATCAATTGGTTAGCTACAAATAACACGATCAATTAGTTAGCTGCAAAAAATCCATGTGACAACATTCGACTAGAACAGCATATAAATGGACCATCATGGGCCCTTCGATGTCGCCTTGACGGGCAATAGTGACAACGTTAGACTAGAATGGCACGTAAACGTGACTCGGATTACCTGAAATGATCGTAATTCGCATGCGAAGCGCGAGGAAACGTGTGAGAAGCATGAGAAAGTGAGCGCGTAGCGTGAGAGGCCTCTGCAGGAGCAAGTGCGAGAGGGCCCGAAGTGCCCACGAGCAGTTGTCTTTGCTATAGCCAGATGCTCTTATTCTCAGAAGGAGTGGCCACATACTAGATTTAAGCTACCTCCATGTCACCCTATCCTCTATCATCAGGTTCCCCTTGCCCCAGCTTCCACCACTCAAACAACAATACACTGTATCCCATCTAATACATTTCCCCCTCCTCCTTTCCTCTTCTTTACTAATCTCCTACCCTAACCACTCAACATCTCAATAATTCAAAATATACAGTGCATTGGGCCTACTGCAGATTTAAAAAAAAAAAAAAAACAAAAAAAACAAAAAAAAAAACAAGTGTCTACCTCCTGGGTGGCTTGGAAATGGCACTTAGGGTCACAATTTTGTTGGTTAAGAATACTTCCTGGCACCTTTTACTCAGCAATTAATTTAGACCAATTTAATTTAATTCTCTTCTAAGCAATCTAAATCTCTTTATTTTGATGATGTTTCTGAAATGAATATTAAAATATCATATAATGGACAAGGTAAGGAAATGATAATATATATACCCTATTTGACTAACCTGTGCACCAGAGATGTATGGGGCGAGTTGGGTGTATTTGATTCGCAGATACTGATTGGCCAACAATTATGTCAAATAAGTAAATGCTGGCATGTATTACCGTGCAAAATGTGGACACAGGTGTACACTGTGGGTGGACATAGTGCAACATGTGGTTGTTGGAGCACACCGTGGATGGATAATTTACTTCAAATATCACTCATCGTTTTATAAAACTTTAACTTTAATTTTCTTTGATAACAATAAACTTTTAATGCAAATTTTGACCTCTTTAGCTTCGGAAATTATTCTCTATACATACTGGCTGCTTATACTGCAAGCAATTTACAAACATACATATATACTATCTATCTATCTATTGCCAGATGCCTTAATCCCACACAGGGTGGCCACAAACAAATCGTCTCCATGTCACTGTCCCCCGCCATTTCACTGCCCTGCCCCCAACTCACATCCCCCTCTCTCATATACCTCTCCACTCCATCCCTCCATCTCATCCTCGGCCTTCCACTCCCTCTCCCCCGCTCCACCTCACTCACATACACTCTCCTTGTCAGTCTCTCACTCTGCATCCTCTCCACATGGCCAAGCCCCCTCAGTGTGTTTCTCCTAATGCTTCCTATCACATCCACATCCACACCACAATGCTCCTTCACATCCTCATTTGTCAGTCTCTCTCCATGTGACTCCACAGGCTCCTCTCAAAAAACTCATTTCCACTGCTGTATTATGTATTAAAATAAGAGCTGTAGATTTACATCAGCGGCCAATCAGCAGCTGCAAATCAAACACCCTACTCGCCCCATACATCTCACGTGCACAGGCCAGTCAAACAGGGTACAGAAAGCCTCCTATGCAAACAAAAATACATGCCTTATGTAAAAACTTAGTATGTTATGAGACAAGAAGGAAATATGCAGTAAAAGAACCTGCAAAGAATGGCGTCTCAGTATGTTATGCGGCATGGGAAGGGGAGAAAAAATTCAAGGAAACATAAAACAGCAGGAAGTCATAGTGACTGACCACTCAAAGTAAGCATACTTAACACCTCACCCATGTCATTACCTCTGTCAACGAAGTTGAAGGAGGTAACTTGTATTCACCTGATTGTCTATTTCTCTACACGTTCAATGAAATATTGTGAAGGATGGGCAATGGTCCAAGAAAGAATTAATTAAATTTTGGGGTGGATCCAGATCCTATGTATAATATCTCCAAAAGCTCTCAATTTCAAATAAATTTTGTGGAAGAGTGGACCATGGGTCAAGGAACAACCAAATTGACTAAATTTTGTGGTGGATACGGATCCGATGTATTACACACTATATCTCCACGGATTAGGATCCGGTTCCTTTTTAACCCATAGATTGCGTGCTACAGCTCAGGCTGGGAAGTGTTGCACTGTGAGCCGCAGCTCAGGCTGCGAAGCATCATGTTGTAAGCCACAGCTCAGGCTGGGACACGTTGTGTTGTGAGCCACAGCTCAGGTTGTGCTAACCTTCCAGTGGCCGTGCATCACTGCTAACTACTCCACGGTCTCCACCCCTACGCAAATGTACGCATGGAGCTACACAAAGACGGAGATTTTTTTTTTTTCCACCAAATGATGCCCTAGATGTTTATCTTCATGTTTAAAATAAACATAAACTACAATAAAATCTCCATATTTTCCACACCAAGGGGTAAGAAAAAAAAAAAATGCGCAATCCACGGATTAATGGCAATGGCACTGGCAGAGGTATATGCTCTCTGAGTGCTTTCTAGTTTACTATGTCACTCATGGTTGGTTGAATATATTAAGCACTGTTCTAAAAAGGCTGTGTTCTTTTCTGCTTGAGTAAAACAAAAATTAAACTATGAAAAACACAAATAACACAGAAAATACCTATTTACTGTTTTTATTTGGGCAAAAAACAGACTGGTTAAGAATCCTCTGTACACTTAAGGATAAACTAACTTCACAAAAATATAAACTTATATCGTTCAACAAAGATATGGACACTAACCCATAAGGTGGTTGCCAAGGTTGAGTCTGTCAACTTGGCCTCAGTCACTGCAATCACTATTCTGCTGCTGTACCTCTATAAGATAAACTTGCAAATGTCACTCCGAGCCAGCGTTATAACCAATCACCTGTAGGTAAATACATCATCATCATTACACTTAGCCAACCAATCATCTATGGGTAAATTTCAATGGTGAGAAACAAATGCAGCAATGGGTCAGATTCAATAACCACTTCAGTCTGGTGATGTATTTCAATTTTATTTTATATTCATTCTATTCTTACTGCTACCAGATTACACTTTTTCCATCTTAGTACTGTACCCTAGTAATGGAGGTGTTAATGAGGGCTATACACTGTATTACCGACCAGTCCAAGTTACTGAGTCTGAATAGTCTACACTGCAAGAGGGAAAAAAAGAAAATCACTATGTCACACCCACAGCTGGCGAGTAATGAAAATATTTTGTGCTGTTTCTTATCCGCTAAAAAAAAAAAAAAAAAAAAAATCATCATCCAGAACTATTTCCATTTACGGCCACGGTGAGGTATTGGGTCTAGAGGGCAGGAGAAAAAGAGCTAACCAAAGTCTTCCCAATTAAGTACACCACACACTTTCACTCACCATTCAAGCCAAAAATCCTGGCACCATTTCACATGAAAAAAAAAAAAAACACAAACAAAAAAATTACAATGTGTATCGTTCACGTGTAATTAAAAAAAATATTCTGACATGCCAAGAACGAATCTGAACAATGTAGTTTGCGTTGTTCTCTTGTAGTGTGGTGTGTGTATTGTGGTGTGGTGTAATGCATTGGGTAATGGTGTGTATAATATGGTGTGCATACTGCAGTGTGGTGTATGGTGTGGCTTGTACATGTGTAATGAAGTGTGCATAGTGTAGTGAATGTGGTGTGATGCGGTGTGATTCGTGTGTACAATGTGGTGTGGTGTGTTTATGTAATGTGGTGTGTATAATATTGTGTGGTATGGAAGGTATTGTGTAGTGTAGTGTGTACTGTGCAGTGTGGTGCGAGGTGTGTGTACAGTATGGTCAGGGGCGCACCCAGGAATTTTCTAAAGGCGGGTGGGGGGCCGTAGTGAGGTGAGGTCAGGTAATCCGATAATTACTGGGAGGTCATATGCAGGTTTAGAGTCAGAGCTGCTGGCTCATGAGTTACTCTTTGTTTGTACTTGCCAGTTTTTCATGTTTTGCTGTTATCGAAATAAATATAAATTTTTAAGGGACCCAGAGAGCTAAGGGGGGGGGGTCCCGGGCCCGGCCCCCCCCCCTGGGTGCTCCCCTGAGTATGGTGTAGTGTAGTGTAGTGTGACGTGTATAGTGTAGTGTGGTGTGACATGCGTGTGGTGTGACGTATGTAGTGTGGTGTGACGTGTATAATGTGTGGTGTGACGTGTGTATAATGTAGTGTGGTGTGACGTGTATAGTGCAGTGTGATATGCATACTGTAGTGTTGTATGGTACCGGTATGCATAGTGGTGAGCAATACTGCAGTGTGGTGTAATTTGCAGTGTATACTGTAATGTGGCACAGTTTCAGTACAGTGTGTTGTGGTGGTTTGCTATGTATAGTGTAGTACGCTGTTTTGCGCACTGAGTAGCGTGATGATTTGTTAGGTGTAGCGTACTGTGTGTGTGTGTGTGTGTGTGTGTGTGTGTGTGTGTGTGTGTGTGTGGTACGGTACGGTGCGGTGCGGTGTGGTGTGGTGTGGTGTGGTGCGTGAAGTGCGCTGTAGTGTAGTGTAGCGTAGTGTAGTGCAGTGTAGTGTAGTGTTGCGTGGTGTGGAGTGTGATATGGTATGGTGTGGTGTACTGTAGTGTAGTGTAGTGCATGCAGTATGTAGAGTATTATAATGTAGTGTGGTGTACTGTAGTGTAGAATAGTGCATGCAGTGTAGTGTATTATAGCGGTGTGGTGTTAGGCTATGCACAATGGTGAAGTGTGATGTAGTGTGGCGTGTGGTTTGTAGGAAAAGCCCAGCGTTATCTCCAAAGGATATTCAGAATGCTTAGAAAGTACTGTACTGGAAACGCAAAACTTACAAGACCAAACCTTATCACCTAAGACAGCCATTTTCAGATATAAACCGTTGTGGTCCTATTCCAATGTTTTCAGATTTATACTGGAGAAATTTAATTCAAAAGTACTTTCAAGGAAGCTTCCAATGAGTCTACAACACAATCAAATCACTAATAATGGTATAGACAAATGAAAGGAAAAGGGAAACGGGGCTTACCACAAGTAGTACACACGCAGCCGCACCCCGTCACAGTTCAAGCCAGACTGATGAGCAAATCCCAGTTCCCCCCCTCCTTCCCCCACCCCTCGCTAGTTTCCTCGCACCAATCACAATACTGACTGCTCCCCTCCCCTCCCTCCTTCCCTGTTCCCCCCTCCTCCATGGCGCCGATTGTTTACGCCTCCCCCTCTCCCTCCGACCCTTCGTCCCCTCCCTCCCTCTTTCCTTTCCCTTGTCCACCACCACCACCACCACCACTCTCTCTCTCTCTCTCTCTCTCTCTCTCTCTCTCTCTCTCAGTTCAAGTATATTCGAAACTATATTACCTTTAGAACGCTGGTTCTCTCATTTGTGATACTATCTTTGTCAGAGTCGAGTAGTGGTAGTAGCAGTATGTAGAAACTGCAGTGCAACACCAAGCTCATCTGCATGTCCATCCTCCTCTCAGATGAAAAGAAAGCCTCGGTGCCGAGGAACATTAGAATGACCAGGCAGTGGAGCCGCCTTGATATGTCAGTGACACTACATAAAGGCATGCCTCTCCAACACTACATGAAGGTATACCTCTCTTGCTCTCTACCACCACATGAAAGCACATTCGTACCTCTAGCACCACATCTAAGCATACCTCCAGCACCACATAAAGGTATACATCTGTAGCACTACATAAAGGCATACCTCTAACACCACATGAAGGCATACCTCTGGCACCACATGAAGGCATACCTCTCTAGCACCACATAAAGGCATACCGGGTAGGACTACCTCTACCACCACATGAAGGCATAACTCTCTAACACATTAACTCATAAACTGTGCGATCAAGATTTTCCACGCAACCCTCCCCCTTCCCCCCCCAAAAAAAAAAAATACCAGTCAGTTTGTGGGTGTAGCCCACTTCCGTCTCGTGAAAACAAGCGAACTGTAATTGCTCATTTTGTTATGTTTGCTGTCAGACAAGCTGGATGCTGGACAGGGATGCCTTCATGCGGTGGCACTGATATAACCGGAGAGTTCCACGCCTTGTTATAAATGTTTCTCAACTACTTCCCTATCACCCAACTGGAAGATGGTGGGTTACTGGAGAGGGGTAACTTCACCCTGCAGTCCACTGGGTCAACAATAACCCATCAGACAATTTAGTCTTCACTCGGTGGTACTAATATGACCAGGCAGTGGAGCTGCTCAGTTACACAGACATCCCTACATACCCTTCCTCGTTCCCAAATGGAGGTTCGTGGAGTGCAAATGAAGAGCAATTTTTGCCTGCAGTCCTGATGACGATGATGATGATGATGATGATGATGATTGTACACGGTAAATATACTTGTCCTTGTTTTAACATATTAAAGTAGTTATTACCGCTTGCAAGGTACAAACAGTTCTGCAGAGGGAATGTGCGAGAGAAGCCAGACTGTATATAACCGTAGTATCCCATATCAACAGTTTTCTATGAACTCTTTTAGCTACGGAGAACTATATTTTTGGGTAAACTTAAGAATTCGAGTTTTTCTGTTCCAACAGGATAAGAAAAGGTCAAGAATGGCAGAAAATGATTGTCACGTAATCTAGGGGCGCCTGTGGTCTTCCATAAACAGCGCCGCCATCCACCTGTTCACTAATATCTATGTCACAAACAACCCAACAGAGAAGAGACAGCTACTCAGCCATCCACACCCATCCTAAGAGACCAAACCTGGCCATGAAGCGATGTAGCTGCCAGGTAATCCTGCTGACACTGTGCCGAATCGTGTGCAAACCCTGTGTCTGCCTAACCCAACCTACAAACTATCTACGAACGGTTTCATTACGGCAGTGGTTTCCAACCTTTTCTAATTCTCGCCCCCCCCCCTCCCTCACTGAATGACACGTTCCCTGTGCCCCCCTTCCTCAAATTCTGTATTTTACTGGCATAGTTGGCACATGTTAATAAATGTCATAGATTCTTAATCTTTGAAACTGTTTATATATTCAGAATTCATAGTTTTCAAATATAATTACCCTCTTTATCAAGCCTTCGCGCCCCCCCCTCCCAGACAGCCCCTTCGTGCCCCCCTAGGGGGGCGCGCCCCACAGGTTGGAAACCACTGCATTACGGTGAGATCACAGTAACATCGCTTCGGAGTTAGGTTTTGGGAGTGAACCATGGGGTAGTGTGATTATGGAGGAGGAGGATATGGTAACGTCTGGGAGTGTGGGGTAGTGTGAAGATGTGTGAAATCGTGTGAGTGAATGTGGCGTAGGGTGAGGTAGTGTGATGGTGTGTGGGGTAGTGTGAATGAGTGTGGGGTAGTGTGAGTGAGTGTGGGGTAGTACGAGTGAGTGTGGGATAGGGTGAGTGAGTGTGGGGTAGTACGAGTGAGTGTGGGATAGGGTTAGTGAGTGTGGGGCTGTGAGAGAAAATGGAGTGTGGGGGAATATTGGGAAGTGTGTGTGGGGTGCTGTGAGTGAGTGTGGTGAGGGTTTGTAGGACTGTCAGTGAGTGTTAGGTTGTGTGAGGATGTGCGGGGTAGTGTGAGAGTGACGTGGTGAGCACCTTCAAGACACACTGGGCCATAGTTAAAGATCTAGCTATCTTACGGAAACTCAAACCTCCTCTCTGCTGAGCGACCTATTACGAGAATCTAATGTTGCCTTTGGAAATTTTCAAGAAACGCATCATCATCATCATCTTATCATCATCACTTCCACTACCATCGTCATCATAATCCTCCTCCTCCTTCTCCTCCTCCTCCTCATCCTCCTCATCCTCATCCTCCTCCTCCTCCTCCTCATCATCATCATCACCTACAACAACAACAGCCTACATCCTATGTTGGCCTGCTGCCTGACACTGGTTTCCCTCATTTACTGTTAGTCTGCTCCACAAAAACAGAAAAACAACAGAAGAAATTACCAAGATGTGAAATCTATAAAAACTGAATGAAAGTAAATAGTAGGGGAATTCCTTTGCCCACAAAAATATAGGTCATGGTTCCAACAGTCAAAAGGCACGATCGTGGGAGACATTAGGGATGGTTTAAAAAATCTACAAGCACGGTCAAAAAAAAAAAAACAGGAATGTAGAGAAAAGGCACGGGTTTAAAGCCAGCAAACACGGTTTAAAAGAAATCAGAAACAAAAGAAAGAAGACACGATTTAAACTCACAGGAATGATTTTCAAAGACATCAGAAACGCACAGAGAAGGCAGGCTATAAAGGAAACCAGGAACGTCAAGAACAGGCACGGTTTACAGTCAACACGCATAGTTTTAAAAGAAACTGGGAACGCAGTGAGCAGGCAAGTTTTTAAAAAGGAACCAGGAACGTGTAAAGAACAGTCTGACAAGAAAATTCATGAACACAGTGGGCAGGAAAGTTAAAGTAAAAAATAAAAATAAACAGGAACGCTGGGAGCAGGCACGTTTTAAAGTCAAAGGGCACGGTTTTATGAGACAGCAAGCAGGGTCATTAAAGTCAGCAGGCGCAGGGACGCTGGTGATGTGTAGCAGTCCCAAGCCCGCATTCTCGTCGGCGAAGGAAGTTCCCTAACACCTTTTCCTAGGCGATTTATCTCGTTTATTACACCTTGCTATCCTATTCCGAGTTACATAAATCCTTCCCGTACCGCCATACTCCGTTTAAATAACGTACAAAAGGATATAAACCACCCTTATCCAAAAATAAACTGCTTAGGATGAGGTGCTAGGATTAACAACCCAAATCAAAAAATACAATGCTAAGGAAGAGGTGCAAGGGAGCCTCCGTAACCGACGAGAATACTGGCCGCAGCGTCACACAGTCGTCACGCAGCGTCACACAGTAGTCACGCACCGGACCTCTGACTCGCTGTTTATGCTCGCAAAACTTGCTGCGTCTGGAGTCTCGGCAAAGTAGCGCTCTCACTAATGTCTGTAAATGTTTCTTCACTGTTCGGTATTATTTTATTTATTTATTTATTTATTATTATTATTATTATTATTATTATTATTATTATTATTATTATCTAACCTACAGTTACTCCATCATGAGCGTAAGGACCTGAGATTAGGCTACTTACTTCAGACATTTAAGACGACTGACCTGTCACTTTTCCTTGAGTGGCATTGTGAGAAATAAACCTCAATCATTTCTTAGACGCAAACCCTTACGAGCAATATCCATCTGGGGTGCATAAACCCACAAATTGTATAGATCACCACAGGGAAACATGTTTAATATCCTGTAACGTAAATGGCTGTCTGGGTAGCATGAAACCATCTGGATTGTCACTCAGTGTAGAGTCACCAGAGATCAGCACCTACATCAAATGGGTGGATAGTGGGCGCCCCTACCTACCAGCAAAACACTACTACAACTACTACTACAACTAATCTAGGACTTGTTTTGGTCTTGCTTTGACTGCCTGTTCCTATTTTGGGTCGGTAGGTATTTCTTGCTCCACTACAATAATAATAACGGAACTGTCTCTCACACTCCCAGCTTCCTCTCGAACTGCGGAGGAGTTGGTTTGTTAAAAAAAAAAAAAAAAATACTTCGGAATGTAAACTGCATCCTGGAAACAGTGACTGCCTCTTCCTGCCACCACCTTCACTTTCATTTGCAGTTCGTGGAGCAACAATAACAATAGTCCTGGCTTTTATTTTTCCCACTTTAAACTCCTTCCTGCTCTTATATTTTTCTTTATCTCTACCACTCCAAACTCCTTCTATTTCTTACTCTTAACATCTACTTCTTCTTTCCTACTCTTCACGCCTTCCTACCTCTGATTCCTATTCTGAACTCTTACTTTCTTAACACCTACTCTCAGCTCCTACTCTCCTTCTCTTACGTAAATTAGGAAGTTTATAGAAATCCACAATGCAAAATAGTTAAACCTCATCTCACCTTGCAGTAAGGGAATTGAGAGGTCTATGTTTTATTTCTCAAGGTGTAAGAAGAGAATTGAGAGGTCCGTGTTTTATTTCTCAAAGTGTAGACAGAGAATTGAGAGCTCTGTGTTTTATTTCTCAAGGTGTAGGAACAGAATTGAGAACTGTGTGTTTTATTTTCCTTCGAATTCAGAGAAAACTACCGCTGCCAAAGGGTTAATGGTGATTCTCTCTCTCTCTCTCTCTCTCTCTCTCTCTCTCTCTCTCTCTCTCTCTTTCAACCCTACGTCTCAGTCTCACCTCCACATCCCTCTCCTCTCGGCCGTCACTTCGTCGCCACCTTCCACCAAACACCACCCTCCATCATATTACACCCAGTTTTGTCTCAACCTTTTTCTTTTCTTTCTTTTTTTTTTACCCTGTTTTTCATATCACTGCACTCTCATACACTCCTAGTCAGTCTCTTTCCTTCTGTTTTTGCTCCATTCAGCGTCTGGTACCCTAATAGAGATTGTTTTCAGCTCTCATGTCGTCCTTACCTCATCCATACACTCTTCCATTTGGCCTCTGGTAATGGGGACTATCTTTAACCTTTTTGTCCCTACCTCCTCCTGAAATCCCTCTCTCCTATAGTGTCTGATCGTCGCTTTTTCCCACCCCATCTGTGCACCATTTATTTTCGTCCCTGCCCAATCCTTACATCTCTGTTTCACTCTTATTCCCTTCTCTCGTCTCTTCCTCCTACTGTATCTGTGTCTTTTTTCGCCCCTGCCTCACCCTCAGAATCCCTCTCTCCTCACGTGCCACATCGTCCTTTCCTCCCACTCTACCTGTGCCCGTGACGACAGGGAGAGGGAGAGAGGGACGGGGGCGAGGCAGGGCGGTTCTGAGGCACCACCCCGGACGCAGGTGTGTGTGTGAGGCAGGTTGGGTCGGGTGGGGCCGCGGTGGTCTTGGCAGTTACCATTCAGTCGTGGACGCGGTAGGTCGGTCGCCCCTTCTTCCATCCTCTACACCCGCCCGCTCCCGCCCTGTGACATCGCTAACACCACGCCCATCAAGCCTAACTTCACCAAAAACACTTCAACTACTCCCCGATACACTACATTCCAGCTAAAGGGCTAAAAGAGGGGGGACCTTAGTTATCTGACAGCTCAAGACACCTCCACCTACTTCCTCAGCTTGCCAAACTTTCAAGCTGGCGAAAAATAGGAGGCAAAGTATGTAGACTCGCAGAATATACCTGACACACCTAAATTTCCCCGTGACTTCAACACGCGAGCCTCCAGGAACGACGGTAAAGACACCAATTCAGCAGCGACGTTTAAGCGCACCGAAGTATCTCGTCAAAAGTCTAACTACTCCATTCCAGCGTGAAGTGGGGATCATGCTACGAGGAACATAGGGAAAAAAGGCAAACTCTCAAAAAACCAGGGGACGAAAAAATGGACTCCAGCTATGAAACTAATCCATAAAACAAGTAGGACATATACCTCCATGAAGGGATAGAAAATTAATATCCCTGCCATTGAAGGTCTTACGGGAGAAAGTTAAAGGTTAGATGACTCGAGGTAACGGTAGTTGTCTGGGTAACTAGCCGCAGTAAAGACAGGTAAAGAGAGGAGGGGAGCGCTGGGAGAGGCGGGCAGGGGGACGAGTGATCGCAACGGGAGTCTGCCATGAGGAAAGACCGCACCGGAACGCGAGGCTCGTGGACCTTTTAGCCACAGGAAAATGACAGAACTTAGGGAAAAAATGACGGAATTAATGGGAAAATAATAGGACTCATGGAAAAATGACTGAACGTATAGGATAATGATGGAACCAGGAGAGTCTGCGTTTCTTCTAAGGACACATCAATTTGCTTCCACTTCAAACACGGATTAATTTGAACGATATAACTTATTTTTCTGATGCACACTTTCCTGCTCCAAAGCAAAATAATGTTTCTGGAAGCCCTGTCTCACATCTAACCGCTACAAGGACAAAAGTACATAAAAAAAAGAGAGAGAGAGAGAGAAAACTGAGAAAGACAGCCATGTTACACACTTTTCACCATGAATAACAAAAGGAAAAAAGAGTCTACGTATCAATGCCACACCCGTGAAGCACAAAAAGAAAATATCCACGTCACTCGAGGAAAACAGCTTCTGGGGAAAATTTTAGGAGTTTCCCTTGCCATAGCTGAAACGGACGATTAAGGTGAATAGTATGTGTTTCCCGACTCACGTAACTCTCTCAGGCTCGTAAGACATGCTCAGCTGAATCAAATCGTCTGGAATTAAATACTAAGCTGCCCCGATCATGAACCTGATAACGGTGACAGTATTAACACCTAGGTTCCTATGACTAATTCTCAGCTTAATAAAATCGCCTGACATCATTTGGAACCTAATTCCAGAGTTGTTCTCACTATGAACGGGCCAGCGGTACTAGTATTATTACGCTCAACTGAATAAAATCGTCTGGCGTTATCTGAAATAAAATAAGAGAGTTACACCGACCATGAGGGGGTTAATAACTTAGTGTGCAGTTAGTGTGGTACCCGAATCACTTATTAACTTAGTGTGTATTTAGTGTGTTCAATACTTCATAACTTAGTGTGCACACAGTGTTTTACTTGATTTAACATAATTTGCGACCGAGAAGGGAGGAAATAATGGAAATGAGATCTAGCTGGATGAAAGTGATGATGATGGTGGTGATGGTGATGGTGGTGGGAATGGTGAAAGGCAGTGAGTTTCCAGACCGAGAGTGTTGCGATTCTGCCCCTCCCCCTCCACCACACTACCACACCGTCACCTCCACCTCCACCTCCACCACACCGCGCCCACAGCCATACGGTAAGTGGAGTTATTTATTCTGTCGAGCCATTACCTCTCTCATACACTCTCGCTTAAGTCAGTCTCCCACTCTCCATTCTCGCACTCACTAAGCCACTTTCTCACCCTCCATTCTCACACACTCTTCCTTCAGTCTCCTACTCTTCAAGCTCATACATTCTCGTCAGTCTCTCAGCTCTCCATTCTCGTACACTCTCCCCAAAATCATTGTCTAACTCTCTACACTCAAACACTTCCCAAAGTTCGTCTTTCACACTCTACTCTTATACACTCTCTCAATTCAGTCTCTCACTCTTCATTTTTTCGAGCTGATATCTTTCCTGTGACCCCTGCCTCATCATTATATGCCCCTATCCTCGTCTCTCTCTACAAATGTGCTCCTTCTCCCACGACACGCCACACTCCCTCATTTACCACCCAACCTTGCTCCTTTTTATATGACTCCTTCTTCGAACAGTTGTCTTTCAATGCATTACTTATCCCTTCACGCACAGAGGGATCTTTTACGTCCTCGGGCTGATGGGGTCAGCTCAGTCTCTCGTTCTTCACTGGCTCAATCTGATATCTTGACTGTTGTGCTGAGTCTAATAGTCTGCTGAAATTTTATTGAATGAGACCACCAGCTCTTCCAAAAACACCACTTTTGGGTAGAGTTGCGTTTTGACTTCTTCTCCCGCCAAGAATTCTATGTCACTAACTTAATGACGGTTGCAAAACACTTCCAAAAATTCTAATAACATCTAACCAAGTACGAGAGCCATTAAATCACCACTGAATCAACGCAAATGTAGTCACGGTAAACGAGGATAATTTTTGATAGGGTATCAGGAGACAGGTTTTCCTTATCAGTGCGATGACATCTGTTTGGTATATTCTTGCTGCCTCGAGACGATTTTATCCCCCCCCTCTCTCTCTCTCTCTCTCTCTCTCTCTCCAGAAGATGACCACAGGAAGGAAAAAAAAATCCATTCACCAGATTATTAGAAAGTTAAATGAAAGCTCTATCTCTGAAGTCCGTACTCTCGTCGGTTAAGGAAGCTCCCTAACACCTCTTCCTAAGCGATTTATTTTGTTAATCACTCCATAGTATGCTATTCCGTGCCACTTAAATCATTCTAATACCACCATACTCAGCATAAATGACATACAAACTGATATTAACTAACCGTATCCAAAAATAAATCGCTACGGAAAAGGTGCTAGGGTAAAGTACAAAAGACGCCACCGCAGAGTCAAATCTTACCAAATTTTTATAACCCCCAAATTCCCAAAATACAGTAGGAGGAAATTTTCGCTATACAGGGTGTCCAAAGAGTCTAATAACTGGTGGTAATTCTGGGTTGGACTGACGGGTGCGATTTTGACCATTTGGGAGATGGAGATTGAATTCTGGGACAAAATCAAACACCAGGGCAAAATTCTACACTACAGTAATCATCGGTGACAGGATAAAATTCCAAGCTAGGACAAAACTCAATGCTTGGACAAAATTCAATACCAGGACAAAATTCAAAACTAGGTCAAAGCTCAACACTAGGACATAATTCAATGCTGGGACAAAATTCAACGCTAGGACAAAATTCAACACTAGGACAAAATTCAACACTAGGACAAAACTCAATGCTAAGACAAAATATAATGCTAGGACAAATATCAACACTTGGACAAAATTCAACACTAGGACATAATTCAACACTGGGACAAAATTCAACACTAGGACATAATTCAACACTAGGACAATTCAACGCTAGGACAAAATGCAACACAAGGACAAGTATCAATGCTAGGACAAAATTCAACACTAGGACAAGTATCAACACTAGGACAAAATTCAACACTACGACAAAATTCAACACTAGGACATAATTCAACACTAGGACATAATTCACCACTGGGACAAAATGCAACACTAGGACAAAACTCAACACTAGGACAAAAATCAACGCTAGGACATAATTCAACACTAGGACAAAATTCAACAGCAGTACAAAACACGCCGAGTGGAAAAAATGCGTGGCTGAGAGAGGATAGCGTTTCAAACCGTAGTGTCATATTACCAAAAGTCCAATTATTAGTAAAAAAAAAAAAAAAAAAAGTTTTCTGTTCACGCACCATACGTATCAGGCACTTATTTACCGCCATGTTTACAGTGACTATATCGTGAACATTTTAACATCTCAAACATTATTCAGAGGAAAGAAACTTGTGTATCATGGGTACCTAAAGACACGATTGGTAGTAGTAGTAGTAGTAGTAGTTGCAACTCCAGGCTCATCTGTATGTGAACCCAGTGGACTGCAGGTTGAAGGGATCATACTCCTGCAGTCCACCATCCTCCTTTTGGGGGATAAGGAGGGAAGATGAGGGACGCTTATACGACCTGGAAGCAGAGCCAACCGTTTATATTAGTGCCAGGTGTCCTTCTCCACCACCAAAGCCAGGGATGATGGTTACATGTGGCTCTTTGGCTCAGGAGGTGTGGAGCTCAAGACGTCACTGGTTTTACGTTTCCCGAGTCATATTCTTTCTAAACTTCACCTACTATTCCACCACGTCCTCGCATTTAGGCCATGCTCGTCACTTTCCTCCCTGACGCACCTTAGGCAAGAGACTCATCTATGTGCAGAAAAACGCCCCAAGCCTCTCTCGGCGTAGGAATATTAGACAGCAGAGGAAACTGAGAGGAAGAAGAGGTGAGATAATGTTCATAAGGGACGGACTACATGCCACCTCGTCTTCTGCAGAAATATATAATAATTTCTCGTAACCTTATAAGAATGATACATCGGCTCAAAGGATTATTTACATAGCATAAAAGACAATAAAACCATGGGATGAAAACTCGAGTCAACAACACTTCCATTAGTATTGTTCAAAAGAAAACAATTATGTACACTAAGAAACTCAAATTGTTTTCCCGCCACTCCGACTCACGTACACTACCACCAGCGCTTCATTGGCGACGATAGAATTTACCATACGACCCCACGAGTTACGATCCTCAAAATGTATCGCAGGCATCACTATTGCAATATTGTATCGTCCATTTTTATATACACGAATGGTTGTAATGTGTCAGGTGGAAGTTTGCTGGCAGGATTTATTTTTATTTTAGTTTATTTTTTCCAGTGATTTATCTGTATAACCAAACTATTATTTTGTGTACCAGGAAAGCTAGTATTATGAACGAAATGTACGTGCTTTGGATTTCATTTCCATTTTACCTCTCTCTCTCTCTCTCTCTCTCTCTCTATTAACCATGGGAAGAGTATTTTAGACTGAAAAAGTTATAAATCATCTCCATTAAATACTTTCATCATCACGTCTTTTTTTAAACACTTCTTTTGCTACCTCCGGACGATTTTATTCACCTGAAGAGGGACTTTTATTTTTATTATTATTTATTTAATTTTATTTTCGTGCAGTGGAGAATGAATTTCGTTTCTGCAATCTCCAGCTTGAAAGTCTATAGCTGAATAGTCTGGAAAGCGCCTGCATATATAATGTGGATGGTGGTGGTGAGGGACGCCTTCACCAATGACACCGATATGATTGGGCGGTGGAGCTGCCTGGTTATACAAAAGTCCCTCAGTTCCCTCCCTATCTCCCAACAGTGGAATGGTGGGCTGCAGAAAAATGGGCAAATTCACTCTATAGTCCACTTGGTTCACATTTCAGATGAACCTGGGGCTACTATTACTACTACTACTACTACTACTACTATTACCACCGTGGAAATAAAATCGATTCACTCCACCACGATAATTAAAAAAAAAAAAAAACTTTTGAAACCCAGTTATGCAATCACCGGAGTCCAACACACTTTTCAGAACACTGTAAAAGTGTCATAATTGCTAGACTATGAGGTGGATCGATACTACTGTCCGCAACTGCAAATGTAAGTTGCGTTTTAATTCTCTGGCTACATGGGTGAAGAAAAAAATATCTCGAGTTAGCTAGAGTTAAATGATGAAATACCTTTATAATACCGACTCGATAATTAAAAAAAAAAAGAAAAAGAAAAAGACTACCATTTAAGTAGCTGTGGCAGTCTTAGAAATATTACTCTGGATCACAATAGATAATATTTCTGATTTTAAGGAAGCCACTCCCGGTTAAAGTATTACACCATTTCATTCAAGCCACTTTGTAACCCTTAAAATGCCGGAATTTTTCTCACCAGAACAAAATTATTTCAGCGATGTCTTGAAATAACTACGGTACGTTAGTCAACAGCACCGAATTGGTTAATTTAAAAGCAGTCACTCTTCTCTTGGGTCTCTTTGCAGCCTTCACCTACTTATAAGACAGTGACAGGTTATATTCTATTTGCTTCGGGGCCTGCCTACCACTAGAATTCACTTGTGTGTTATTTATACAAACTATCGTGCGTCGATGCTAAGATACATAGAGCGCCATAGAAGATAATACTCCCTGTATTATGACCGAGACATTTTTTGGTGTTTTAATTTACCTAAAACCAGATGATGTTATTCACCTGAGTCATCGGAGCCTGAAAGGGTTAATACCGTCACGATTTAACTCTCTCACGATCGGGACTACTCCGGCATTTTCTTCCAGCTAACACCAGACGATTTTCCTCAGCTGGGAGTAAATTACAGGAGCCAGAGGAAGTTATAAATGCAACATGGAAAATAACCCGCTGAGGAAGAAGTGTCATAAGCGTCTACTAAAAAAAAAAAAAAAATAAAATCCAATACACATTTTAGAAGAACCAGGTTCACTTGTATTTCAGTTCCACCTCTTTTCACACTCACAACAGTGGGAAATAGTATCAAAACTGGGAGAGCGATGGTGTGGGCAGGTCCCTAATTTCGGCCAATCTTTTATGGTACAGTAGTGAAGGGTTTTGTATATTTCTCTTCCCTCTCATTTCTTCCTCTGTATTCCTGTCTTTTCTTCCACTGTATTCCACTGTCTCTTCTTCCGCTGTATTCCCCAGTTTCATTCTCTGCTCCGCTCTCTTTATTCTTCGCCATTCCTCTCTTTCTTTGTCTCGCCTCCCCATTCTTATCATTCTCTGCCTATCGCCTGTAAATCACACTTATCTTTACCTTCCTCCGTCTGTCTTTTTCTCTGCCTCATCTCCTAGTTTGCATTCCTCTGCCTATCTTCTATATTTCACTTTCTTTATCGTCCTCCATTTCCTTCTACATCTCACTTCCTCAGCATTCTTTACCTTCCACAACTTGCCTCTCTACTTCACTTCCTCCTCCTTCTCTTCCTCCTCCTCCTCCTCCTCTTCCTCCTCCTCCTAGTCAGAGCAAGAGAAACAAACGGCATGGCTCGTAATTTTCTTCCGCTCTCCCTCCCTCTCTCTCCTTTGTAATTGTAATCTTACTTCCTTTCTCTGTCTGTCTGTCTGTCTGTCTGTCTCTCTCTCTCTCTCTCTCTCTCTCTCTCTCAGTTCTCTATTCATACCTGCAGAGGACCCAAACCGGCCCAAAACTATTTCATTTTCATCACAAATGGCATTTCCACACGTGTGATATAATTATTACATAAGCTATATTCTCTCTCTCTCTCTCTCTCTCTCTCTCTCAAACCACTCCACTCCCATATACTCTCTTCGCCTCTTTACTCACAAGTTCTTATGAATCGCCTCTTAGTATTCTCTTTATGATTCACACACACTGGAGTTGCGTAAGTCTCTCTCTCTCTCTCTCTCTCTCTCTCTCTCTCTCTCTCTCTCTCTCTCTCTCTCTCTCTCTCTCTCTAACTTCTATTTTTTAAAGTACTAATTCTCTCTCTTAATATCAAATCCAGGAAAAGAGAAAGAACCACAAGGTCTGTACGGCATGTTACTCTATGTATCTCTACTCAACCCTTACCTACGCCACCGACTCTATAAGCTCTAAAATATGCAACCCCTCTTACATCACCACCAGCATCACTTCAGATTCCTTTGCTCTGTTTCAGCCTCTCTTATAACCCCATCAATATTGAACACTCACGGGGACATCACACACCCCTGCCTTCCTCCACCATCCCTTACCTGAATAAACATCGCTACCTTCGTGTATATTTCTGTACAGCACTCAGCAGGTATTCTTCCCACACTGTAATACGTAATACATTTCATAATCCCCCTCTGAATACCGTACCAAATGTCAGAGTTACGGACAAAGAATAAAATCTAATAATAATAACTTCAACATCACTGACAACACCAACATCACCTCCACCACCACCAACAATAACAAAAATAATCATCATCATACAGACCTCCTTTCCCACACCAAGGTGGGGTGTGGTAGGGTTCAAACTCCCCCCCCCAAAAAAAAAAAAAAGAATGTGATAATAACCAAAGTTTGCCAAAATAAGTGGGCCACACTTCCATTTACTCACCAATCAAGCCCCCGGAATCCTAGCTCCACTTGCTAGGTAATACACACACACACACACACACACACACACACACACACACACACACACACACTCTCTCTCTCTCTCTCTCTCTCTCTCTCTCTCTCTCTCTCTCTCTCTCTGCACGTAGCTTCACACTCATCCATCTGAGAGAGTCAACCCGAGGACAGTCAGGTTAAAAAGGGGTGTCAATTCCCAGTCATACACTCCTCTGCATAAAATTCATCCAGCCAATATGATCACGTGTCAGTTCCTTAGCCTCGTTAGCGCGTTCTCTCTCTCTCTCTCTCTCTCTCTCATTTACCATATCGACCCACCTCCTTCATTACCTATTCTACCTACCTTCTTCTAGGGCCTATTTAGTCTCCTCCCACCTTAAAATACGCTCCACCACCCAAAAAATAATAATAACAATAATAATAATCATCATCATCATAATAATAATACGAAAAAGAAGAGAGAGAAGAAGAAGAAAAAGAAGAAAAAGAATAACAACAATATCAGTAACACACCTCACAACTTTAGCACTCAATCACCGTAACTTCTGCTCTATTGAATACCTGTTACCTGAGGCCTACTTTCCTAACTTCTATAACCACTTAGTAGAGCAGAGCACAGAAACTTAGACACGTAGGACGAAAATGATATAAACTTTTTTTCTCTTTCATGGTCAGCCTACTTTCGTTTCTCGTGTTTTTCGGCGTTCTAGCTCTTGTTTGAGAGAGAGAGAGAGAGAGAGAGAGAGAGAGAGAGAGAGAGAGAGAGAGAGAGAGAGAGAGAGAGACAGAGACAGAGAGACAGAGACAGAGAGGAATGTTAATTGAAATATAAGCAGGCCCTTCACTATCTAAATCCTGCCTGCATTACTGCTACACACATGCAAGAGGAATGCATGCGAAGAAACCATAATTCTCTCTCTCTCTCGCTCTCTCTCTCTCTCTCTCTCTCTGTGAAAAGGGAGAGAGACAGAAACGCAGACACACACATCTCTCTTCTTTCCCCTTCTTCCCTGCCCTCTAGGATGGGACCTCTCCACCCCCTTTCTATCTATCTATCTGTCTGTCTATCTATCTATTTATCTATCTATCTATCTGTCTGTCTATCTATCTATTTATCTATCTATCTGTGTCTATTTATCTATCTATTAATCACAGACCAGGCAAAATCATGGCGAATTTGTACACAGTTTTAAGCTTGTGTATCCATCTTCTCTCTCTCTCTCTCTCTCTCTCTCTCTCTCTCTCTCACACACACACACACACACACACACACACACACACACACACGAATGGGCTTTGAGACAGACATACATATTTTCCTCTTCTCTTTTCCTCCCCCTCTTCGCCTGGCCCTCAACTCTTCCACCACAAGGAAGGACACCTCTCCACCATTGTGTCTCTGGTAACCCTCACTGCACTCCACTTCTCCACACACACACACACACACACACACACACACACACACAGAGTTGTTGTGGTGGTTGTGGTAGTGGTGGTGGCTTTATACAAAATCTTCACGAACTTTAAATATAACTAGTCCGGCAATGGAATGACCCAGCATGACGATGACGATGATGATGATGGTGATGATGATGATGATGATGAAAATGATGCTGCTGCTGCTGCTGATATTAAAATTCACCTCCATGCTTAGATACCATCATCAATGCCTACAGAAGGAGTTCGTGCCTGAAGGTCGTATGAGAGGAAAAATGATGAGGAAATAAGTTACGAAATGATGAGGGAGGAAAATGAGGAAAATAATGATAACGATGAGTAAGTTACGAAGAGATGAGGGAGGAAAGTGAGGAAAATGATGATAAAGATGGTTGAATTACGGGAGAGAAAAGAGGAAAGGAGGAAAATGATGATAAAAATGGATGAAATACGAGACAGAAAAGAGGAAAAGAGGAAAATAATGATAAAAATGAGTAAGCTACGGAGAGATGAGAGAGGAAAGTGAGGAAAATAATGATAAAGATGAGTACGTTATACAAGGATGAGGGAAGAACGAGGGGTGAATAATGATAACGATCAGTAGTGATTGTTTAATTCATATAGTAATGGTTTTATTCATAGGCTAAAATAGGGGGGGGGGAGGGGAAACGGAGAGAAATGATGAAATTATAAACCTCTTCTCCCTACTCTGTCTGTCTGTCTGTCTGTCTGTCTCTCTCTCTCGCTCTCTCTCTCTCTCTCTCTCTCTCCTAATCTATTCATATTCATCCATACTCATTTCCCGTATTTTTTTCCTCTCAATATATCCTCAAAACGCCAAAACAAATGCTACGCCACACCAAATACAAGATCGAATACTTTTAACACTGCCTCGAACTTGCTACCAATTTCCCTTTCCACTTGGCCCTATACTGTTGTCCTACTTCTTACCTCCTCAGTTATTTCTTTATTCTTATTTCTCTCTCTGTATTACTGTCATTTATTTTTATCGTGTTCCTTAGTCTTATATTCCTTTCTGCTCCTTCTACTCCTTTCCTTGTATTCCTTCCTCCCTTTTTTCTTCTCTTCTTTCCATTTCTTTCTTTTATCATTATTTTCTTCCATTATTTTTACTATAAACTCTGAAAATGTAAAAAACAAAAAATGGAGAGAGAGAGAGAGAGAGAGAGAGAGAGAGAGAGAGAGAGAGAGAGAGAGAGAGAGAGAGAGAGAGAGAGAGAGAGAGAGAGAGAGAGAGAGAGCATAAAAAAAACTGACGGCGAGAAGAGAAAGGTCATGACAGGAGGGCTGAAAGTTAATGGGAAAGGCAGGAGCAAAGAAAAAAAAAAACAATTATAATAATGAGAGGAAGAGGGACATGAAAAAAGGGTGAAAAAATGATGAAGAATTAAATAAGAAAAAAATAATCATTAGGGAATGAAAACAGAAAGGAAAACGGAAGACAAGGGGAATTCATGATAAGTGAGAGAGAGAGAGAGAGAGAGAGAGAGAGAGAGAGAGAGAGAGAGAGAGAGAGGAAAAGTTGGAAGAAAAATATAGGTCTAAAAGGAGGAGCAAAGATGGTAAATAAGGAAAGACTTTTTCCTCCCCTCTCACAACCAAGAGGTAAAAAATGGAGAGATGAGGGAAGAGGGAAGGAGGAGGGGAGAGAGGGAAAATGACTGGAGAGATGACGAGGGGAGATAAATGGAGAGGCAAGGGAAAAATTAAGACAGAAGGGAAGAGGACGAGAGCTGGAGAGAAAGAGGGTGAAAACTGGAAAGAAAAAGAGGGAAAGAAGAAAAGAGGGGGAGAGAAAATTAGGTGATACAGCAATACGAAAGAAAAAGAGATGTGGAAAGAGAGGAAAGGAGAGAAATAAAAGGAGAGAAAGAGGAGGAAAGAGACGGGGCTGAAGATGAGAGGAGAGTTGGAGGGAGAGGAGAATTGGGGAAGTCTCTCTCTCTCTCTCTCTCTCTCTCTCTCTCTCTCAAAGCAAGAAGGGGGAGGCACAAACACGATGAGAATGAATGAAAGAGACAGACAGATAGGAGACAAACAAATGAAAAACAGAAGAGCGAGAAGAGGAACATGGAAGGGGATAAAAAAAAAACAAAAGACAAGAGAAGACTAGTAAAGGCGACAGACGGAGGGGAAAGTTGAGTGATAACAGAGAGAGAGATAAAAATTGAAAGGCAGGGGAAAGAGGGAGTAAAGAAAAGGAGAGACAGCAGAGGGGAGAGAAACGGAGGAAGAAAAAACTGGGAGACACAGAATGAACATGGGAGAGAGAGAGAGAGAGAGAGAGAGAGAGAGAGGAAGCAGAGGGTAAAGAAGCAGGGTCCTCTGCCTCCCCCCTGACTAATTCAAGGAGGTAAACATTAGAGCCAGTGAGAGAACTTTATTTAGGCTGGGATAGGACGGAACTGGGGGGAGAGAGAGAGAGAGAGAGAGAGAGAGAGAGAGATTACAATAATTACAATGAAAAGACATCAAACCGGAGGAGAAAATAAGGGAGAAAGAGAAACAAGAACGAGAGGAAAGAAAGAGATAAGAGCATAACATGAAGGCTGAAAAGGAGGGAAGGAAGTGGGAAGAAATGATGGTGGAAGTGCGAAAGAAGAAGAAGAAGAAGAAGAAGAGGAGGAGGAGGAGGAGGAGGAGAGTAGAAATAAGAGGATGGGTGTAAAATATGACAGTGAGGGGGAGGAAAAGCTAAGAGTACACGGAAATATATACTGTATATACAGTATATAAAGAGAGAGAGAGAGAGAGAGAGAGAGAGAGAGAGAGAGAGAGAGAGAGAATGTGTGTGAAGGAGAAAATATGCAAGAGTAGGAGGAAAACAGGATAAAATCTGTATAGGAGTTGGGGGGGGGGAGGGAAGGACGGGAGGCAGAAGAGGAATATGAAAGAGGAAGAGAAATATGGAGGAGGAGAAAGAGGAGGAGAAGGGCAGAGAGGAGCTGCATGAAGGGAAGGAAAAACTAGAGAAGAGGGGAGAGGAAGAGAGAGTGAAAGGAAGAAAGAAGAGAAGCATAAGGAAGAGGAGAGGAAGAGAGAGTGAGAGGAAGAAAGAATAGAATGATGAGGAAGAGGAGAGTTGAAGGAAGTGAAGGGGAACAGGAGTAATAAATGATTACGAGAGGAGGCGGGAAGGAAGGGAAATGAAGGGAAGAGAAGAAGAAGTGGGGGTTGGAGGAGACGAGGGAAGAGAGAGGACTGGAGAGGAGAGAGGGAGGTACTATACATCACTGGAGGAGAAGTGTGGAAGGGAGAGTAGGAGTGAGCGAGAGAGAGGGAGAGTGTGTTGGGAAGTGTGTGTGGGGGGGGGAGAGTGAGGGAAGGAAAGTATGGGAGGGACAGTTGAAGAGTGGGAGGAATATCGAGAAGTTGTGGGGGACAAAGTGTGGGTGAGAGTGAGTGGGAGAATGTGGGAGGGGAGGGGAGGAAGATAAGGTGTAAAGAGAAGAGTGTGGGAGGGGAAACAATGTGGGTAGAATGTTGGAGGAAAGGTGTGAGGGGAGAAACTGAATCGGTGGAAAGAATATGGAAGGAAAATGTGGGACAGATGGTGATGGAGGAAGTGCATGAGAGAGAGATGGAGAGGAGAATGTGAGTGTGGAGTAGACTGTGTGGCAGAAAGAGCGGTAAGGATACAGAGAGAGAGAGAGAGAGAGAGAGAGAGAGAGAGAGAGAGAGAGAGAGAGAGAATGTGTAGGAGTCAAGGTGATATGTGAAGTTAAAGACAGTGTTACAGACAGATAATGTGGGAAATGCTAGCAGGGGAAAGTGTAAGGTGAGGGTGGAGGCTGGCGAGATATGTGAGATAGTTAAGGGGGAGAGAGTGAGAGAGTGAGCAAGGAATGTACTGTACAGCTGTCATCATCATCATCATCATCATCATCATCATCATCATCATCGCTACCATCGCTATTATCGTAATTATCTATTTTCATTAGTATACGCAAAAGCAGTAAAGCAGGAGGATTATCAAACATGGACCTATTAAGAAAAGGTAATACAATAATTCACTCACCGTCTCACATTGGAAATTCCCGGTCCCATTCCACAGGCCAAACGATCCAAACTAAATTTTCCTTCAAAATGTCTCTTTTCTAGACCCTATTCCGCAGACCACCAAACAAAAAAAAACAAAAAAAAAAAAAGAGAAATGAGGAAAGGGCAGTGAGGAGGGAAAAAATGGTTCTCCCAACACAATTATTCAAACTACCTCTGTCCTTCACCTGGTCCTTTCCTTCCTCATCTTCTACAGCTCTCCATGTCCCACTCTCACTTAAATTATGATCAATCCACATTAAAAAGATCATACATAACGGCGCTTCATTTTTTTTCTCCATGTGTTTCAATCTGTACGGCCAAAAAGAGTGATCAAACTTTTCTTTCTGACAGTGAATTGCGAAAGATTAAGTGCGTATGTGAGAAAGTGTGGAAGCTGAGAAAATTTTATGTAATAATGTGTCGGGGAGGACGGCAGTTTAATTTGCGGAGTAAGGGAGTGTGAGAAACGAGGAGCTGAGAGAGAGAGAGAGAGAGAGAGAGAGAGAGAGAGAGAGAGAGAGAGAGGTGGGTGGACTGAGTGGGAGTTCAAAGTAAGACACATACTATGCAGGTTGATAAATTGAGAGAGAGAGAGAGAGAGAGAGAGAGAGAGAGGGGGGGGGGGTGGAGTGAGTGGAAGTTC
Source organism: Coenobita brevimanus (assembly GCF_032717465.1). Classification (NCBI taxonomy): domain Eukaryota; kingdom Metazoa; phylum Arthropoda; class Malacostraca; order Decapoda; family Coenobitidae; genus Coenobita; species Coenobita brevimanus. The sequence continues at coordinate 3,534,099 of NC_136967.1, forward strand.
AAAGTAAGACACACATTATGCAAGTTGATAAATTAAGAGAGAGAGAGAGAGAGAGAGAGAGAGAGAGAGAGAGAGAGACGGGGTAAAAGATGATGGACACGAGGAAAGTTCTGGAGAGATGAGTGAGGGGAGGGGTGAGAATGCGAAAGACAGAAATATTATGAGAACTGAGGGAGCAAAAGGGTGGATAACTTGCTAATTTCTCCTTTACCATAATTTCCGAAGCATGTAACGATATTATATCCTTTTTTACCTTAACTCTGGCCCAGATTTTCGTCCTTTTGCAGTTTATTTCATGTACAGAGTGGCAGAAGAAATACAGTGCCATGGCTCTATATCCTTTCCACAGCACTTCTTCCTAACTTGCATCAAAGTCTTGTGTTAATTTATTGGTTACAGCTCAGCGTTCACGATGGAGGGACCACAATTTTAGGCCAAGTTTGAGTAAATACGGTACTGAATATGTCGTGATCTTTCTGTATCATTGCTGCATCTGTAATGTGGAATAATGTCTTTAAAACGCAGTGTGTGTTCAGGCACCTCGAAAGGAACGGATCTTGAATTTGGCTGTTATTGTTTTTGTTTTTTCTAAGCTCCTTCTTCCGTGCATAAAAAAAAAAAAAAAAAGAACATAAATCGCCGAGGAAAAGGTGTTCTTGAGCTTTCTTACCCGACAAGGTGAAAAAATTAAGTGTGAGAAGTGAAAATGTGGGAAATGAGTGTGAGAAATGAGACCTTGTGAATAAGTATTGTGAGAGAACGGATGAGGAGAAACAGATGGAAAAATTGCGAGAGGCAAGAATGAAAGACTTGATATTTTGTAAACGTGTACTGTAAGAGTGTGAAGGAAGGAAAAATATGAAGAAATGTAAGAGGTGAAAATGAGGAAAATGAATAAAAATGAGAATGTGAACTACAGTCGTATTTCCGTGGCATCTCCCCCCTCTCTCTCTCTCTCTCTCTCTCTCTCTCTCTCTCTCCCTCCATCGCATATACGCTGACCTAAGCTTCCATAAATAAAATGCAAGAAAAATACTAAATAGAGAGGAAGAGGTGCTAGGGAGGTCAGAGTACGGGTTTGTGAGGAGTATTGTGAGCGTGTGAATGAGATGAAAAGATGAGGAAGTGAATTAGGTAAGTGTGTGTGTGTGTGTGTGTGTGTGTGTGTGTGTGTGTGTGTGTGTGTGTGTGTGTGTGTGTGTGTGTGTGTGTGTAGAGAGAGAGATAGAGAGAGGGACGTAGGAGGGGAAAGAGCAGGGTACATATGAAACAACAGAACAATGTAAGAGTGAGGGACGGAGATGGAAAAGTAAGGTACGTAATATAACAATAGGAGGATGCAAGACAGGGTGACAGGGAGCACTGAAGAACAGGGTGCGTGAGGTGAATACAGTGAAAGAATGAAAGACAGTGTGAGAAGAACGAGTGAAGAGCAAGTTATGTATTACGAAACAATGAAAGAATGTAAGAGAATGGGAGGAAGAATGTGAAGTGAAAATAAGTGTGAAGAATGAGATTGTAAGAGGAACGAAAGTGTGAGACAAAGAATGTGAAGTGAGAATGAGAGAGGAATGTGGAAGATGAATGGGCACGAGGGTGAAGAGTGTGAAGGTGAGGGTGAGTATGTGGGGGTGTAATGCAGGACTGGATATGGATACGTGTGAGCTAAGAATAAGTGGCTGATTATACAGAAAGTGGAGAGAACCTTACCACAACCCACGAGGAGTAATTCATATCATCATCATCATCATCATCATCACCATCATCACAAAGGGAAGGATAAGAAAAGTAAATCAGAAAAATACAATATCAAGAAAACTGCCTGAAGACAATCTCGTTACACGAATCATATATTAGTTAGCACTCTGTTATACTGTAAATGTAAGTAAAAGAACATCCCATCACTTCATTGACGTCTCGTGCATTTTATTCTTCCTTCCTCGAAATAAACTTAAAGATAAGAAGGACTTGTAGTGGTGAAGGGGTTGTGAAGGCTTTATCTAAACCCTCGTGTTCGAAAACTCTCTCTAATGCGAATTAAAAATCGCTTGGATATAGCACGAGGTTTATAAAGGACGTGTGTAACTGGGGTCTTATTGTGCTCAAAGAGAAAAGAAAGAAAGACAGGAGGAGAGAAAGGCGAGATGAAAGACTTGAGTGAAAGGTAGTGTGAGAGATGAGAGGTGGGGAGGAGCAGGAGGGAGAATTATTGTGTGTGTGTGTGTGTGTGTGTGTGTGTGTGTGTGTGTAAGATTTTATATATATATATATATATATATATATATATATATATATATATATATATATAAACGAGAGAGAGAGAGAGAGAGAGAGAGAGAGAGAGAGAGAGAGAGACGGGGATGGGTAGTAATGAAGCTGAGAGGAGTGACACCGGCGCAAATTACTGACAGCAGACCTAGAGGCTTGTTGACGGCTGCTGTGGAGGAGGCCGCCCTACTCCCTACTCTCTCCCTCCCTCTCTCCCTCCCTACTCACTATCTCTCTCCCCTCTCTCTCCCTTTCTCTGTCTCCGCTGTGAAAGAGGGCACCCTACTCCCCCTCTGTCTGTCTACCTGTGTTTTAAAGATTTTATATACTGTATACCGGTATATCTATCTATCTATCTATCTATCTATCTATCTATATATAATAACACTGTGATATGGAGCTCACTGTGGTGCCCCTGTTCACTGGATGGAGATGCGCAATGCGGCGTCCATCCTGATACTTTACAAGAAAAATCCTGATAAGTATTATCTTCCTAATTTTTCTGCAATAATTTCATTCCTGTTGCTCTCTGTATTTTAAGGTATTTCCTGAGGGGTCTAGGGGGTGGGGGAGAGATATCTGCTACTGCCACGGTTGTAGCCTCTCTAAACTTCCGAAAACAGCAGAGTGAGGCTGGTCACTCATGTTAAATGTCAGGACCAACTTGCCATGTACCAGGGTCCTACGCTCCTCATGGGGCAACACAGGATTAGATGATGATGATGATGATGATGATGATGCGGGAACATCTCGCTAAGACCTAATGACAGTGTGGCCTGTGTTTTTGGTATCTTTCTTTCAATTCATTGGTGGTGGGTGGTGGTGACCATCATCCACTCAATGTAGTGCTGCCTTCTTCTTCCTCCATCTTTATCATTCATTTTCCATGTCTGCCCTCCTTTCTTCCTACTTCTCCCATTTCCTGTCATATTTTCTTTTTTTCTACTTCGTGTGGCTCTACACTGAGTGGCAAGCCTAATGGTTTCCTGTAACCCAGGAAACCATGGACAACGCTGGGTGGTAACGACAAAGCCAAATAACTGGATGCTGTGAAGCCTATTATGATGCCTGTTAACTGGATGGAGATGCAAAAGCAGCGCCCATTCGGATACCAAACCTCCACATTCTTCCCAGCGCCTCACTGCTGCGAGGCGCCGTCTTCCACAAGGGAACACGGTTCACGCATGGGACGACCCTGTAGGGGCGGTTGCTTGCATGTGGTTGATGGGTCTGCTCGGTTGATGAACCGACTGAACAACATCTTCACGTTCTCTCTCTCTCTCTCTCTCTCTCTCTCTCTCTCTCTCTCTCTCCATGTTTCTCCATCACTGTCTTTCTCTCCCCTTCTCTCGCTCACTCTTCCTCTTCATTTACCTCGTTTTGTGGTCCTCTCCCTTCCATTATCTTCCCTCTCATCATCTCCTTCGTTTTTACCCTCTCACTCTCCACCTCACTCTTTGTGTATCTACCAACTTCTATATATCTTTCCAAAAATCTATCTATTTGTCTGTATTGACATATCTATGTTCCTCTGCTTTTTTATCCTCTCTCTCTCTCTCTCCATCCAAATTTTATCTTTACAGCGATTTGTTTTTGGATATGGGTGGGTAGTATCCTTTCGTACGTTATTTATGCAGAGTACGACATTACTGGAAGGATTTATGTGACAAGTGAAAAGTAAGGTGTAATAAAAAAAATAATAAATCGTTTAGGAAAAGGTGTTAGGGAGCTTCCTCTACCGACGAGAATATGGAACTCTCAAAATAGGTTGTCAGTAGTTTTAATAGCAAGCACTGAAAGGTAGCTCAGATCAGCACTTTTTGGTTACTGGTGCTAGTATGTATCACCACTACCACACCCACGTCTCTCAACATTCTCAGATTTTAGTGACTCGCCTCCAGCTGAGTAAAATCGTCTGGTGTTAGCCCCATATATAACACCAGAGTAGACGTGATTAAGGAAGAAATAAGGAAGATAATATTAACACCTTCTGGCTTCTGTAATTCACCTCCACCTGAATAAAATCACCTGGTGTCATCCTAAATATAACGTTAAATTTGATGAGATTATGTGAGAGCGAAAGGAAGGTTTATTCAGTAACACTCCATTTTAATAACTTCCTTCTGGCATTCCTAGTAAATTTCCTCCAGGTAGATTCAGCCTGCAGTGTAGTGTTTCTCCCTGTTTTCCTGTACGCCTTATAACTGGAGAGACTGGAGGGTAGGGGAGAGCCTGTTTGCGGTTCGATCCTTTTCTTTTATTTGTGTTGCTATGAGAAGACTTTATATGAAGGCTGGAGTCTGTGTGGTCTGTGTATCTCTCTCACACTCTCTCTCTCTCTCTCTCTCTACCTGTTCCTCCGTTCCTCCCCTTCATTATCGCATGTCTCCCACCTGTCAACTCTCTCTCTCTCTCTCTCTCTCTCTGAATCCTATTTTCCATCTTTTAATATTTTTGAATTTGCATCATAGTTTATCATCTTATCTCTGCACCATCTATCTAGTCCGTATTTTTCATTTTCTCCTTTTTCATCTGCGCTCTCTCTCTCTCTCTCTCACCATTCTCACCACCATCACGTCTCTCCCACTCACCCACCCTTAGCAATTTTTTTCTCTGTCCTCTCTCTTTCTCTCTCTCTCTCTCTCTCTCTCTCTCTCTCTAAACATTCACGCTCCGAAAACTTTTATCTTCTATTCTGCTTTGTTTCTTTTATTTCTTATTCTCCTTTTAACCCCCTTGTAATCTTTCTAATTTTCCATTCCATGCTTCTTCATTTATTAATCTCCCTTCTCGCATCGTCTCCCTATTTCCTCGCCTCCTCTTGCCTTCATCTTTCTTATCAATCTGTTTTCCTCTCCATCTTTCTCCTCTTTATCATCTCTCTTGTTTCCTTTTCTGTCAGATCCATTTTTTTTATTTTTCCTCTCTAATTGTTTTCCTCTCCTTTCTCTGTTTCTCTTCCCTCCTCTCTTTCTCGCCTCATCACTCTTTTTCCTTTCAATTCTCCCTTCCTTTCCCTTCTTTCTTTCCTTTCCTCCCGCCTCCCCCTTTCTCCGCTTCAGTTTCTCTTCCTTTCCCTTCTCACTTCCTCTTCTTTCCTCCTTCATCTCGAAATCTTCTTTCCATTTTCCTTTCCATTCTTTCATCTGTTTATTCACTTCTTTTCTTTTTACATCCCTCTCTCTCTTCTTTTCTCCTCTTCTTCCTGTCTTCTCCTCCTTCCCCCTGCTTCCCTCTTACTAGTCCTTCCTTTTCGTTTTTCCTCCTCCCTCTATATTCCCATTTCTTTATATTCTTTCTCACCATTTTTCCTTCGTCATCTTTCTCCCTTCTTACATCCTCTTCCTCTTCATTCTCCTTCTTTCTCTCAAAATTCCCTTCGTTTCGTTTTTCTTTCCTATATCTTCTTCCACTACATTCTCCTTTATTTTTTTTCCTTCGTCTCCCTTTTCTTTCCTCTACCTGTTTCCATTTCATTCTTCCTCTTTTCTCAATTCTTCCTTCGCATCCTCTTCTCTTTCTTATATTTTCTTCCATTCTATTCCCCTTCTTTCTCTCCTTTGTTCCTTTGTCTTCTATCTCTCCATTCTCCTTCCTCTCCTTTCTTTCTTCGTCTCCTTTCTTTTTTGCCATATCTTCTCCATTTTCCCTTTTTCTCCTCTTTATCTCCTTTCTTCATTCCTATATCTTCTCCCTCTCCCCTCTCCTTCTTTCTCTTCTTTCTTCCCTCATTTCCTTTCTTATTTCCTATATTACCTATTCTCACAATTCCTACATTAACTTTCCTATATTACAAGCCCTCACCTAATACCAGATCATCGAGGTTCTAAGGAATGTGTGTGTGTGTGTGTGTGTGTGTGTGTGTGTGTGTGTGTGTGTGTGTGTGTGTGTGTGTGTGTGTGTGTGTGTGTGTGTGTGTGTGTGTGTGTGTGTGTGTGTGTGTGTGTGTGTGTGTGTGTGTGTGTGTGTGTGTGTGTGTGTGTGTGTGTGTGTGTGTGTGTGTGTGTGTATGCTTTAGGCCAATATGTGCACTCCTAGGTATTCAGTAGCTCTTCTATTTGGTTAAACGATCGACTGCGAGGCCGACATCAGAGACTGGTAATCAATATGGAGGACCCTGACTAGACCAGAGTCATCAGATCAGAATTTCACACTAAGCCTCTCTCTCTCTCTCTCTCTCTCTCTCTCTCTTTTCATTCCTCCCATTCTCTATCCCCTTCCTCCCTCCCTTCCCTTTATCCTTTCCTCTCCCCCACCCCTCTCCTCCTCCCTTCAACATTCTCTACCTTCCCTTATCATCTTCTCTACCCCTCCCCTCTCCTCTCCCTATCTTCCCTCTCCTCCTTCCCTCCTCTTTCCTCCTTCCTCCCTGCCACCCCATCCCCCTTCTACTAATCTCCCATCCCCACCCAAAGCAAGATCATATAAATCCATTTTTTTACTGCCTCAATAATACACTCATAAAGAAAGCGTAGCAATAAAGCATCGTATTTTGCAGAAGCGTGAGTGAATATTATCGTATTATCACAAGATTATGATGTGATTCCTTGCGTGACTAATCGCGTAAAATATCGTAATGGCTGGTTGTTAAATCCTAAGTTATTGGAAGACGGCACGGCAAAGGAAAGAAAGAAAGTGAGAAAAAAGAAAGAAATGGAAAACGAAAAAAGTAAAGAAAACGGGATGACGCATAGAATATTATGAGATGATACACCATAATCAAAACATCCTTTCAACTTGGAAATACAGAAAATACAGAAATACAGACACAAAACTATCTACAAATCAAACGCCGCAACACCCCGAAAAAGAAAAAAAAAAAAAAACTTGGGGGACCGCAGTATTGCAGAATATTGAGTTCACGCAGGAGTGCAACAAGGCAGTGCAACCAACCACAAAAATACGGGATTCAATTACGTCGAATTTTACGTTGCAAGGGTGTGAGGTCATTTCCCTCCCCTTTACTTTGCAACACCGCAGCTTGATCCGCTTCTGGGCCGGTATTCCAGTCGGGTCAGGAAGTTCCCTAGCACCTCCTCCTTAGCGATTTATTTTTGGACACGGCTGGCTAATATGGGTTTGTGCGTCATGAAGAGTATGGCGACATTAGAATGATTTAAGTAGCAAGGAATATGTCGGCAAAGCGTAATAAGCAAAATAAATCGCTTTCTAAGTGGTGTTAGTGAGTTTCTTGAATCGAGACTACTGGTCCTAGTGTATCATCCAGGTGTGTCGTCCTCACCTGGGCAGCTTTAAGGACACTGTGAAGCTTAATAAAGAGGGGGATTGATGGAGGAATATTTTTACCAACAGAGCTTCATGCAGAACAAGAGGCGCGTATGGAGTAGAGCTTTTTGGAGTGAAGTGGCATAGGGGGCGACATGCTGGAGTTGTGATGCGGTCGGGGTAAACTGTGCAATGAAAATCTGGATCTATTTGTGGAAGTCTGAGTTAATTGTTGAGAATACCATTAAAAGCGACAAGACTGACTGAATCTGAGTGAATGAAGAATGAACATGAAGGCTACTTTCATGCACTACCCTAAGGCAAGTAACAGACAGCAACAATGGAACAAAAAGACAAGCAAAAAAATATATGAAATAACTGCGGGTGATCAAATAAAGACATAACTGAGGCAAAATATCAGACACAAACCTGACTTCCTCTTGCGTGCCGTCAGTTTCCTCTTGTAATCCAGATCTGACGAATCTGTACCTTCCCTCTCCTTCCTTCTACTCTCTCTTCCTCTTCCTCCTTTCGTCTCCCTCTTCCTCCCTCCTCTCTTCCTCCCTTCCTCTTGCTTTGATCATCCCTTTGCCTTCCTCGTGCTAAGTAGGGAGAGAGAGGGGGAAGGAAGAGGGATTATGATGATTGAGATAACAATGCCAAATGCAGTCCCTCACACCACAGCACACTCACCTGCCTCTCACAACACAGGTAAATCCTTCAACACAGCCTCAACAAATCATGCCTGGGTGCGCCCGGTTAAAGTGGCTTCATTTCTATTAAAGAACTCTCGTAGTGGAGGAGTTAACTACAGTATTTATAAACTTTTCTGGAACAGCATATTTTCTAAAGCAATTTAATTAACATCTTGACTACGAGACGGTTATTCTGCGTCTCACAAAACCGTCTAATGGCAGCAAAAACGAAAGAAAATTCAAAATCGCAATAAAATGGCTGATGGAGTTGTGTTAAATCGTCCAGAGCTGACCAGAAAATATAATTAAATAAAAGGCGTGCTCGTACTAAAGGGATTAAAGCTGGCTCACAGTCCATTGCAAATTTTCTCTTATTTGGTTGCCATGGAAACGTTAAAGGCACGTCATTCGGGCTATATCCTCGGAGTCAACGCATTTTTACCTACCTATTTTGTATTTTTGAGAGAGAGAGAGAGAGAGAGAGAGATTTATAACAATGAGGGGGGTCCGACAGGGTGCAGGGAGAGGGACACATAATGAGGACACTGAGGACATAAGAGGGAAGGGTGGACATCAACACAGACATCAATTAACTCACTACTAATAATGAGACACAGGGGAGGAGGAGCGTCAACCCCTTCAGACAGGCGACGTAATATTTCTACCATCTTTACCGCCGCCAGATGGTTATATTAAGACAAACTACTCGTATTAAAGAAGTTAGATATAAACTCAATTAAGCTTTTCCATCAACTCCTCCCAACTCCATCAACCTCTTCCTTACGAGAGACGTTTCCTAAGCTGAATGAACTCGTCTGAAGGTAGCAAGAGTTATAAAAAGACGTCATTGTACTGAATGGATAGACTAGTAATTGTTCTGAGACAAGGGGAAGGAAAATGTGTTGACAGTACGGTGCTGAGTAAATCGCAAGACGGAAGACGTAACGACAAAAATGGTGACTACTTTTGATTTTAATAAACCCTTTAAATGAGTGGAAGCAATCTGTATTTTCTTCTGACCAACTCCAAATGAAATTATTAAGTTTTGAAGAGACCCCCACCCCCCCTCTGGATGAATGGGTTAATGGTGAAGGTAAATACTGCCTAATTACTGCTAGGATTTCAGCTATTTTTTTTTTTATTATTATTTTTCCTAGAGGCAAGGGAGAAAGGATATTACCAACACTCGCTGTTTAGTAGTGCAAACCCAGAGTGTGTAGATTGGAGGCTGATTATGAACACTTCGAAGGTACAGTACCTGACTTCTTCTTCGACAGTACTAAGTAGCGATGCGTAGAGGAAGAAGACACTATGACGTAACACGGAATTAAGGCGGTGAGGTGAGGGGTTAGGCAGGGAGAGGGGAATGGGGAGGAACAGACAATGGAGTGACACAGTTTACAGACCTGACCCATGACATGACCCCAACGGACCTGACCTACATGGGCGCCACTGCAGCATTTTGCCTTACTGGGCCAAAAATGATCTTGTTACACCAATCAAAGTGATTTTACGGGGATATGGACACAGATAACGAGACTCTATGCATTTCGTGTTACAGTTTAATTATATATATTTCCTGGACATCTTTTAACGTCTTCATTGCTAAGGGCCTGTCATAAACTTAATAAAAATCGTTTGGCGGGGAAGGGAAATAAAAAAAATATGAATATTCGAATCACAATAAAATAATAAATAGTCAAAGAAAAGCACCATCTCTTTTGGCGTTGAAAAATAGTCTGATTATTATTATTATTATTATTATTTTACTGACACTTCGAGGGCAATAGCAGGTATACATGGAAGTCTACAATAGTCTCATCACACACACACACACACACACACACACACACACACACACACACACACACACATAGAGAGAGAGAGAGAGAGAGAGAGTCAAACAAAAGCACAGCCTGTTTAGCCATAGAAAAATAGTTAACTTTGTGAGCTATCTCTCTCTCTCTCTCTACACCTGGGATCAACGAGACTATTTTGGTGCTCTCCACAGATGTTCATCAAAACAGCGCCACGTGAGTCAAATATTAAAGCACACCTCTCACATGTAACTCCATCATTTATCTTCCCTTTGCTATTCCCATCCTCTCTCTCTCTCTCTCTCTCTCTCTCTCTCTCACATGTACCTCAATCATTTACCTTACCTTTGCTATTCCCATCGCCTCTCTCTCTCTCTCTCTCTCTCTCTCTCTCTCTCTCTCTCTCTCTCTCTCTCTCACATGTAACTCAATCATTTACCTTACCTTTGCTATTCTCATTGCCTCTCTCTCTCTCTCTCTCTCTCTCTCTCTCTCTCTCTCTCTCACATGTAACTCAATCATTTACCTTACCTTTGCTATTCTCATTGCCTCTCTCTCTCTCTCTCACATGTAACTCAATCATTTACCTTACCTTTGCTATTCCCATCGCCTCTCTCTCTCTCTCTCTCTCTCTTGTTAATTCTCATAATACGTAACGGGATATGAATTTTTATTTTAAGCCCCCCCCCCAAAGTATACAAGACTAAAACTGCAAGAAAAGTGTGAATTATTTTGCGATGAAAGCTAAAGAAACTAATAAAAATAACATGACATAATTTTACAAACGTGACCAAAATTTGTTCACGTCACTCACATGTTCTTCACTCTCTCGCTGTAATTCACTCTCGTAGCACCTAAAGAGAAATACTGAAATTCATTATTCATTTCCACTGTGTATAAAGACCGCTGAAAGACAGAAATATATATATCGTAAAAAATATAAACCTGACTAATTCATATCACTCACACGCAGATCCATTTACGTGTATAAAACCTGACACGAAAAAAAGAGAATGGTACATGCTCAGTTGAAACTGAAAAAAAAAAAAGTGTGTACATAATAACCTTGACATTTTACCATATTAAATAAAACGCACGGGTCACAAATAAATACGTACCGCAGTCACGAAAACAGACTCACTCCCTCGTTTAATATTACAACGAAAATGTAGATCTATTTTAACTTCAGGGCCAAATTTACAGTTGATTGGAGTAAAAACACCCTTGCTTTATGTACCACGTTTGACTAATTCATATAATCGACACACAGTCCAATTTAGAGGGACGTGAAGTTGATATTTACTTGTAACTCAAAATATACCCGTATGGTTGAACATGGAGAAATATATCAAACGAAATAAAAATGACTCTAACTAATGGACACCTGGTCGTTAAGTGGATTACGGCTCTCCAAATGGATGTCGTGCGTACGGGATTACCTCGGTGGGATACTTGGGTTTTATTGCTTTAACAGTGCCATTCAGGGAGGAGCAACTGGTCACCCTCCATCATAAGTATCTGGACTAAACAGCCTAGCCCTGGGCCTCTACACTACTGACGGGGCAATGAACGATTGGATGAAAGACAGGTGGACAGACAGGCTTTAATTAATTCTCATGGAGGTCAGTAAGCAGACAGGTTCTTCTTTACATACACACACACACACACATACACACACACACACACACACACACACACACACACACACACACACACACACACACACACACACCTTCACGAGAATTATGGATTTTTCTTCTTTTCTGAAATAAATAATAATACATACATGTAGATACAGAGACAGACAGACAGGCAGACAGATAGATACATATATATAGACAGATAGATACGGTCAGAAGTGAGGGAAAAATGCAATATATAGTTGACCTATGACCTTTTTCCCATCACTCACATGTACTGTAGGACAATCACTGGGTCGCACTCTTTTGTTCACTACCATGAAAACCAACGAGAAATACAGATTTTAAAAGTTTGAACTGGATATCTGTATTCTGAAAGGGAAAGAGAAATTATTAAACCCTGTCAATATGATGATGTATTCTGGGTACTTGTATTTTTTTAGACGATTTTATTCAGTTTTAAAGACCCCCTTGAAGTGTGGGAGCGAAAGAGGGCAACATGCTACATATCCACTTCAAAGTCTTTCCTATACTCTTTTCACTCTAACTTGGCGCAGATTGTCGTCCTTTTGCAGCTTATTTCACGTAACACTGTGGCAGACGCAACCGCTCCACATTCTTTCCATAGCACTTCTCTGTGACTAGCATCACAGTGTCAATCCATTCTCACACCTCAGCATTCAAGATGGGGAGATGGGAATTTTAGGCCAGGTTTGAGCGAAAAGAGTATAGCAAAAAGGAATACAAAGGAAAAGCAAACAGCAAAAGATCTAATGTTTCCCTTGATGCTGTTTGTTATAAGATTACGACTATGATATCTTTTCTATGAGCTGAATATAAGGATAAAAAAAAAGGGGGTGAAGGCTCCTAGGCTGACTAAAATGAACTGGTGATAGCACGGTGATAAAATTTTTGGGACGGCATCGTAGCTAATGAACCTAAAAATCTATCTTTATATCTATCGATCTACCTATCTCTCTGTTTATCTATCTATATATCAAACTATATATATCTGCCTACCTAACTATCAACCTATTTCCTGTCGCAACTTAGATAAGACGTTACTGAAGTAAGTTTCAAACATTTCGTCCTCTGTTTCAAAAGGTTACGAAGAAAAAAGTTAAGATAGTTTTCTGTTGATTGAACATCTGAAGGAAATGAAAGGAAAATCATGCGAGGTACGAACTCTTTTGTGTGCCCCCCCCCTTCCCTCCCCCCTTAGTGCACTTCTTGTCCATTAGGCTCCAGGGTGACAGGCTCTCCCCCCACCACCATTTATCAGAGCCTCCCCCGGCCACGCCTTCCATTGGTACAACCACAGCCCCGCAGTCCGCCCCACCCTGCCCCACCCCGCCCCGCCCTTCAAAAACTACACCCCATCTTGTCTCAGTTTGCCTCCCAAAACTGCCTTCCTTCATTTCAAAACTTCTGCTTCGCTTCGCCCACATATTGTTCCCCATCCCCCTAATTCTGCCTTGGTCTGTCCTTTCCCAACCCCCCAAACTGTGCTTTATCTTTCTCCCTTCCATATCTACTTTTCTAGCCTCATTTCGCCCCCCCCAAAAAAAAAAAAAGTCCCCATTCAACCCCTAAAACTCTAATAATTATCTTCCCTCCCTCAGATCTTTACCTTACCTGACCCTTAAAATCTTTGCCTCACTTCAACATTATCTCGTATTCACCATCATTATCATCATCGTCATCAAGTAAATACAGTTATTTCTAATTGTCCACTCATATTTCCTTGCTGTCATTCTTGTTCCATCTTAGGCTATCTATTTATCTATCTATCTGTCTGTCTATGTAGGCTGGTTAATGAGAAGAGTAAGAGGTTTGGTAATGAAGACCCAGTAGACGACACTGAAAATATTTGTCGTCATCTTAGAATCAAAATATCCTTCTTCTCCCCTTGTCCTCGCTCCCCCTTTCTCCCCTCACAACGACGCCCATAACCTTGGAGGGGAAATGGGTCGTAGAGAGGGGGGGGGGGAGTGAGGGGAAAACTGATATATGGAAAATAATCTCACGCAATATCACAACTAAGAAAGAAAGATGAAGGAACAGAAGTGGATAAGAACGCACTACAAATATGCAAAAAAAAAAAAAAAAAGAGAGAGAAAACGAAAGAAAGAAGTAATATATGGATGGATAAAGAAGAATGGCAAAAAAATAGAAAACAGGATACGTGTAGAAAATAAAAAACCTAACTTTAATAGAGGTGAAAATAAGGGAAATATAAGAGACGAATCTATAAAGGAAAAAAAAAAAGATTAATTAAAAGAAAACAAGGAAAATACAGAAGAGGTGAATGAAACGAGAAATGAATCAAATGACAAATAAAATGAACGAGAAAGAAGATAAAAAATATATGAGCTGAAAGAAACGAGTAAAAAAAAAGAGAGAAGTGAAACGAAAAGTGAAAAGATAAAAAGAAAAAAGAAAAAGAAAAATCGAACTAACTTAACAACACAAGCATTAGGGAAATTTTATACAATTATTAGTATGCTTATGATCAGATCGAGATATTTGCCAGTCTGTCTAGCTGTCCATTCATCTCTCTCTCTCTCTCTCTCTCTCTCTCTCTCTCTCTCATCTATCTATCAGTGTATACGTCGTCTACTGTCAATAATTTGTCTATCGTCCCATCTACATCTGTTTATCCATCTTTTTATCTATTATAACCCTCTATATCTGTCTTTCTCCCTAAACATGAATCAGTTAATCAGTCTACCACGATTAATTTAGAGAGAAAAAGGGCAGGAAGGAGAGTAAGGAGCAAGCACATACAGATTTTGGAAATGCATGTACTCTTTATGGCGATGAATCCACGTAAAAGAATTTCCCCAGGTGACAGACAAGCCCTGAAGGGAAACAGAGCGAGAAGGAGAGATAATGAAGAGGAGGAGGAGGAGGAGGAGGAGGAGGAGGAGCAGAGATAACGAAGAGAGGGGAGAATCGAAAAAAGTATCAGTGCCAGACGCTAAATACTTTGATTGACAATGCTTCATCAAAGGAAAATAAAAACATGCATGCCACTATAAAAGCATTTCCGGCAGGGGGAAGAATACTCTCTCTCTCTCTCTCTCTCTCTCTCTCTCTCTCTCTCTCTCTCTCTCTTTCACTCTCTCTCTCTCTCTCTCTCTCTCTCTCTCTCTAAGAAAATTTGCCAAATCTCTGAATGTTCCTCTATAATTATACTTCATAAATTACTCAAGCTTCCTGAATATGACTCAATTTTTTTTACACCACACATTGCCTGGCAAAGTCTGCAAATACGTTTTATCCCTGTATTCTGCCATATATATAACATCTAATTTCATATCTAAGTAATAATTTTATCACACTCGGTATTAGACACTGGTAAATGATATAATCTCCCTCTCCGACAAAAGTACTAAGAATTCTAGGTGCACTAAGGAGCAGTAGCTTAACCTCTCCAGCACGATAACGTCTTCGAGGCTTTATTCCCGCCACCTGAAGACGATTTTACTAAGCTTAAGAAACGCCCCTCGCGGTGGAAGGGGTTAAGAAGCTCCCTTTAACCCTTTCAGCACCGTGACGATTTATTCATTCATATTTATCTTTATCTTTCTTTCTCCTGCTACAAAGACACGATATTCAGAATCAAGTCAGAAACTTAAAAAACAGGAATAAAAATATAGTGTACAGATTTTAGTAATTTTCAAGAAGCATAAGTGTGTAATGATTGGGGTAGCATGATCATAAATTTCTCTGCCCCTCCCAAGGCCGTCTCAGCTGCAAACTTGTGCAATATTCGTGCATTATGGAAAAGAGGGAGGGTAGCGCTACACATATTTTAACGGGTAATTTAGTGTTTCTTATGGTTATTATTATTATTATTATTATTATTATTATTATTATTATTATTACTATTACTACTACTACTACTTTTTTATTATTATTAGCTAGATTATTGATGCCTGTGTTGATGCGAGATAGGGCCACAAGACATCCATTGATATCAGTGTCAAAGAGCTTATACTGCAGGCGATGTGCACAAAAATATTCTTTGTATTTTTAAGAGGAAAATCACCATCATCATCATCATCATCATCAACAACCCAAACGCTGACACACACACACACACACACACACACACACACACACACACACACACACACACGCGCGCGCGCGCGCGCGCGAGATGAGCATGATGGGAAAAACAAAATTGCTCTCATAATTTTAATCTTGTATCTATGGATGCACATAAATCTAACTCCTGTTCCCAGATATCTATATAGTGTCACCTCTGGAAGGAACATGGAAAGGAGAGGAAATGGCGAAAAAAAAAAAAGGAGAAAAAGACGATAGAGAGGAGAGGTGAAAGGAGATACAATAAGGAGAAGGGAAAATGCAGAATGAGGAAACAGAGAGAAGATGGAGAGACAAAGGAGTGGAGGAAGAAAGAGAGATAATGAAGTGAGGAGTAAGAAGAGGGATGATGAAGAGGGAGAGGATGAAGAGGGACCGTGAAGTGACGGAAGGAAGAAAAATAATGAAGAGAGGATATAAAAGTAAAGAGAGAGAGAGAGAGAGAGAGAGTAGAATGTGCCACAGTCCACGATAAATGAACTCAGCATAATTCCACTGAGGCCTGAAGGAGGGTGGTGATGGAGGAGAGGGAGGGAGGAAGAGATGGAAGGAGGGAGGAAAGGGAGGGAGGGAAGGAAAGTAGGGAGGTAGAAGGGGAGGGGGAAAGAAGGATGAAATGGAAAGAGAACAATGGAGGGGAGTTAGAGAGGGAGCGATGGAAGGTAGGGAACGAAGGGAGGAAGTGAAGGAAAGGAGGTGACAAAGGAGGGAAGGAGGAGAGGAAGGGAAGGAGGGGATGAAAAGGAAGAGTGAAGTAAGGGATGGAGGGTAGGAAGGACAGTGAGGTAGGATAAAAAAAGGATGATGATGATGATGATGATGATGATGATTACTTTTCCCAGCTTCTCATCAGGGAAAAAAATCACAAAATATTTCGTTCACATGCCTTTTGCAATCCAACCTTCAAAAGAAATTATTTAAAAAATACTTAAATAAATTCTTAGTGATTAATGCTTCCATGTGAACAAAAAAGAAAAAAGAAAAAGAAAAAATAAACAAAAAAGCTGGTTCAAAATTAGACTAGGCAAGAAATATACGAATTCTTCTACTCCAAAAATTATACCTTTATTTTTTTTAACAGCAAATTCTCATGATAAAAATGTTATAAATATCGGCTTATAACAAGGAAGTGACAGAAATTCATGCCATATTTTTCCTCAATTGTAACTACAGAAAATTATTATAAAAGATGATTTCGCTTTCCAACAGTTCTCTCTCTCTCTCTTAAAAAAATACCGTATAAAATATGTTCTCGCTTTCCACCTGTCCTCTCTCTCTCTCTCTCTCTCTCTCTCTCTCTCTCTCTCAGTATTTCCGTATCATCAAGGTCTTCAAAGGCCCACACATGAGCCATTTCAGACTCATTTAGTGCGCTTATACATGGCCTTTGTTTGTATGATGAGTGTGTGTGTGTGTGTGTGTGTGTGTGTGTGTGTGTGTGTGTGTGTGTGTGTGTGTGTGTGTGTGTGTGTGTGTGTGTGATTTGTTTGCGATGAGTATGTATGTATGTATGTACGCTATGATTATGTGATTTGCGATGAGTAGCCTAGTTATATGTGTATGTAAGTATGTATGTATGTATGTGCACACCCCTCCAAGTAAGACCATAAGGCAAACTTCTATACACCCCTTCAGTACGATGGTCTTTACTCTCTCCTAACCCCCTGACAGTGTTACTCTGCTTTATTGGTCTCTCTCTTTCCAGAGGCCTAAGATCTAGAAAAAAATAATGATTCCTATCTTTATTTAATTCTTGCCCCCACCAGACGATTTTACTCAGCTCAGGACAGACCTTTACTACTGAGGGGGTTAATGAAGGCGATATCTAGCCCTTCCAGTAAAGAAATGATAATAATAAAAAATCTCCCTTTATTTAAAATCGTCTGTAGGTAGCCAGCTCACCATTCCAGTCCGCCAGAACAATCCCTCCCGTAAGCTGAATAAAATCGTCTGGAGCCAGCAAGAGCGAAATAAAGAATAATATAAAGAATAAATAGTAAGACCCAATAAATAATGAATTAGAACATACGAGACTGAATAAATAAAGGATAATAAAATGCGAGACTGAAGAGACCAATCCACCTTTAAAATCACTACTCCGTTAGGTCAAAAACTTCACCCCAGTCTCCTTGCTAACTCTTAAACTTCCGCTGGCATCATTAGACCTAGAGTTTCCTGCCACAGAATTTTCCATCCATAATCTCTGAATGGATTTACGGTGGTCCTAGGTCGATCTGTTGGGGGGGGAAATTAGTTCTGGTGTTTTTTTTTTAATTTGGTTTGGTAATTCTGAGTTAAAATTACCTGTAGCGTTAATAAGGAGGTGAGATTCGTGGCAGGTGCAAAACAGACAGACAGACAGACACACACACACACACACACACACACACACACACACACACACACACATTCCGCTTGCCAATTTGTAGACCATTTGTATATCATATCGTGGTCCTTTTGTAGTGTACGACGTGATTTCATCCTGCAGGTGACTTATCCCAGGAGGATGAGATATCTAAAGCCACAAACATTATGACCCTTAGAAGCTATGCTTCACTACCGGTACGCCAGTGTGTGTGTGTGTGTGTGTGTGTGTGTGTGTGTGTGTGTGTGTGTGTGTGTGTGTGTGTGTGTAGTCGTATATATGGAGAGGGAGAGAGTACGAGCGATCCAATAAATATACATACGCATGGAAGTACAATGAGTGTGTTTAGCGTTATGTTGGTTGAATTTTTGGCAGTATATTCTGTGTGTGAAATCATGGAGGTGTTTGTGGGTTGGAGGGACGGGAGGGCCAAAGGTGGGAGGGGAAAAGCGATAACGAGACGAAGTGTGAATGATAGGGATGGGTTGTAGACGAAATTCGACCGCAGTGAAGGATAGAAGGGAAGAGTTAGAAGGGGGAGGGAGGGAAGCAGAGAGGGAGGAAGGATGAGTTAAGAGGAAATGGTAGTGTGGGATGGGGAGGGAGGGAAGCAGAGAGGGAGGCAGGACGAGTTGGGGAAGGAAGGGGAAGGATAGAATGTGAGGAATGGGGGAATGGGGTGGAGAGGACTGAGGGAGGGATTATGGGACTGGGAGGAGGAGAGGGAGGGAGGGAAGAGTGTGGGTGAGAGGGAAAGGGTGTGGGAGGGTGAGAGAGGACGAAGACTGGGAGGGAGAGATAGGGGAAGAGAAAGGGAGGGAGGGAAAAAGGTAGGGTGCTGGTAAGGGTGTGGGAGAGTGTGTCAGCGAAGGAGAAGAACCAAGCTGCCCAAAAGATAAGTACAAATGTTGTATCAATAAGAAGGGACAGCTGTGTTTGCTATTGGTTTACGAGGGAGGTGTGAACTCTACTGGCCGCTGACACACACACACACACACACACACACACACACACACACACACACACACATCTCCCAGAAAGAGAATGGTGGGATGCAGCTTAGTTTCATTCGAACCACTGGGTTCAAGTTCAGTTAAGTCTGGGATTACAAGTTACTACTACTACTACTACAACTACTACTACTACTACTACTACTACTACCACCACCACTTCTACTACTACTTTCACCACCACCACCACCACCACCAATGCCATCACTACTACTACTACTACTACTACTACTACTACCGGTGCTACTACTTTGTTATCCTTTTACAGTAGTATTCTATTAGTGTAGTCACTCTTGTACAACTGGCCTACTGCAGTTATTATCTTTTCTACTGTATTTATGTTGGCTACAAAGTGGAATCTATGTTACAGTCTACAAATAAACGCTACTCATTAGGTTTTTCAATATTCCTAAGTCTGTCTTTCCCTTTGATTATGGTTTGCAGGCTTTTGATCACATTCATGTTCAGGCATCTTGCTGTGAAAGGAGATTGAAGTTGGTTTGCTGTGTGTGTGTGTGTGTGTGTGTGTGTGTGTGTGTGTGTGTGTGTGTGTGTGTGTGTGTGTGTGTGTGTGTGTGTGTGTGTGTGTGTGTGTGTGTTCTTACTTTCCTTCCTGGCATCTGGTTCATGAAGAAGTTAATGGTGACAATAAATACCCCTCCTAGTTTCCCATGACCACTCTCAGCTGAATAAAATCGTCTGGCGTTAGGTTAAATACAGCCCTAGAGTTGCTCCCACCATGAGAGGGTTTAATATCCTGATGTAACGATACTGCTAAGGTTACAGGAGGAATGTGTAATGAATTTTATAGCAGGTCTCTGTAAAACGGACCCATAGCATTTGTTGACATTAGAACGAAACCTGCCATTCTGTTGACCTTCTCAGCAACATTTATTCTATCATTTTTTTTTGGTCCTATTGCAAGCTTGTCGTGATTCTAGTCAAGATTAATTGGTGTAAAGAGGGAGGTTTGGATGTATTGCCTTGTTGGAATTATACTGCAGTGTCAATACAAGAATGAAAGAGAGAAGAAAAGAAAAAGAAAATTATTGAAAGGAATGGGTATGATGATATCCAAAGTGAAATCAAGAGAAGGACAGAGAGGAGGAAAGGGGTGCGAAAGGGAGGTGAATGAAAGGGGAGGTGAGGAAAGATGAGTGGAGGGGACGGGAAGGTGAAGGGAGTGAAGTGAAGGGAAGGGAAGGTGAGGGGACAGTAGGGGAGGAGAAGGCATGGGGGAAGGAAAGGTGAAGTGAGAATAGGTGAGGTGAGGGAAGCGAAGGGGAAGGTGATGGAAGAGTAGGGGAGGTGAAGGGAAGGTGAGGGAAGAGTAGGGGAGGTGAAGGAAAGGTGAAGGGAGAGTAGGGAAGGTGAGGAGAGGGGAGAGAAGGGGAGGTGAGGGGAGAGAAGGGGAGGTGAGGGGAACTTGCCAGCAGTCAAGAGTCCCCTGAGACCAACACACTCGCTCATTATGTTGCCTCCCTCCCCCCCCCTCTCTCTCTCATTCTCTCTCTCTCTCTCTCTCTCTCCTATTGATTCTCTTCTCACCTGTTTTACTGCTTCTTCCATTATTTCTGACAAACCTCTCCTATTTTACCCCGTCTCTCTCTCTCTCTCTCTCTCTCTCACACACACACACACACACACACACACACACACACTTATTGTTTCCTCTCATTTACGACAAACCTACTTTCCCCCGTCTCTCTCTCTCTTTCTCTCTCTCTCTCTCTCTCTCTCTCTCTCATTATCGCCCCCAGTTCCCATCCTCTCTCCCTCCAAATCACGTTTTCCACTTCCCTTCTCCCGGCTCCTCCTCCACCTTAGGAAAAATACTGCCTTCCTCCAGCCTTGAGAAGTGAGGCTGCAGGTGGAGTGATTGGCTGAGAGAGAGAGAGAGAGAGAGAGAGAGAGAGAGAGAGAGAGAGAGAGAGAGAGAAATGAGGGGATGGTAGGAAAAGAAGAAAAGAAATAAGGAAAAGAAGATGATGATGATGATGATGATGATGATGATGATGATGATGATGACGATGATGGAGGAGGAGGAGGAGGAGGAGATAAGTAAACAGACGAAGAGAGACAAAAAAAAAAAAAAAAGAGGAGGAAGGAAGAGGGGAGAAAAAATTAAATGAAGACGAAGAAGGAGACGGAAGAGACAGGAGCAATCTCGAGTGTTAAAACTCTTATTCAACCTGGCTACACCAAAATAAGAGAAAAAAAAGAAAAGAAAAAGAAAAAAAAAGACCAACAGCATTGGAGAGGGGGAGAGGTCAAAGGTTAAGGTTAGCTACTCTCTCTCTCTCTCTCTCTCTCTCTGGAAGAAAAGGGTACGTGAAGATTAATGAAGACAACGGCAGACGAAAAAATAAGACAGGGGAGGAGAGAGAGAGAGAGAGAGAGAGAGAGAGAGAATCGGGGAAGAAGGGGAGGGAAGAAAGGAAGCAAAGAAAAAAGAATATAAGATGTCCGAAGACCTTGAGAGACTGACTAGAAGAGACAAGAGGGAACAGATAAACGAGGAGAGGACGATAAAGAATAAACGAAGGGGAAGAAGAAGAGTAAACACGAGGAAGAAGGAGAGACAAAAGGCGATGATTAAGGTGAAAAAGAAATATATTAAGGAATGACGGCGGGTACAGCGAAGAAAGGAAGGTAAGATGAAGGGAAGACCAACAAAGTCACCTTGAGGAAGTTCTGGGTTCAAGATAATCTACCTCTTAAGGATTTACACGTTCTGCCTGGAGGTAATAAAGTACTAAAGCTCCCTAACACCTCCTCCTAAACGATTTATTTTGTTTATTACACCTGCTGCCCTCTTCTGTGTTAGCTGAATCATTGTAATAACATAATTTTCCCCATAAAAAACACACAAAACTATCTTAGCTGGCCACATCCAAAAATAAATAGGTAAGGAAGAGGTGTTAGTACGCTTCCTAACCGAACTACAATACCGCCTTAGAGTCTGACAAAGGAGAGAGACGGAAATCTTGAGGAGAGAGACGGAAATCTTGAGGAGAGACAGACGCCTTGACCTTGGGGGCGTTCGTGCCGCGTTTCTTATCTTCGGCGGAATAAAAGGCAAGTACAGGAGGGGCAAAATGTGAGATGAAGTGCGTTGGGCTTAGATCCGGCACGCACACGACCCATAATCCTAATGTTTCTCCACAGAATTTGACCCTTATTGCACCTGCCACGATTTTTTGGGGGCAAGGATTTAGTGTTTCAAAATTACTAACATCCACAAAGTGAAAGTGTGTGATTTATGCTATTCTATGCTATGTTAGGCTGTACTATGCTATGTTATACCACTTTTTTTTTCTAATACAAGAAGAAAGAACCAAGGTCTGGACGGCTTCCCCCCCAAATTGTCCTTAACAGCGAAAAATTACTAAAAGAGAGGTAATATTACACCGAAAAAATAAGAGATTGGATGTTATAGGCAGAGAGATGCAGAGTGAGAAAGAGGGTTCTGGAGTCGAGCAGTTGCATACATGAAGGAATGAGGTTCATGGCTAACTCTTGCTTTCGACACAGGGACTAAATTGAGGTGAAGTTGGGTTGGGTTAGATTAGATTAGGTTAAGTGGGGTGAGGTGAGGTTAGAAAATGTAAGGTTAGATTATATTAGATTAAGTTAGGTGGGGTGGAGCAAGGTTTGGTTTGGTTTGGTGAAGACAGGTTAGGCTAGGTTAGGACAGGTTAGGTTAGGGTAGATTGGAACAGATTATATTAGATAACATGATATTAGGTTGTTAGGTTAGGTTAAGTTAAATTAGACTAGGTTGGGCTAGGTTAGACTAAGTTAGACTAGGTTAGGTTAAGTTAGGGTAGGTTAGATTAGGTGAGGCTAGCTTAGGTGAATGAAGACCTGACTCCAATCAAACAGCAATGAAGAGCAGGTCTGTTGAGGGTGCGGACGCTAATGTAGGACTCCCCAAGGTCATCCAAATCAATAGAGACATTACACCTGTCACGAAATTTGCATACAGGTACACTCGTCGCAAAATGTATCGTACTCCTTACTCGGCACTCTTGAAGCTCTGACCAAACATTGTGATGTTAGGACTCTTTGATGTAGGTCTAGAGAAAAATAGTCGTCATCGTCATCATTATTATCGTTATCATCATCATCATTGGTATCGTTATCGTCATCATCGTCATCGTCACCATCATTATAACCACTCTCAGTATGTCCATCACCTCCATCGCCACGACGACTGCCATCATCATCATCATCATCATCATCCAAACACTCTCTCTCACTAACACATCGGGTGAAACGGATCCCTAAACACGAACAGAAAAACAGAAAAACAAGGAAAAAAAAACAACAGAACCATCAAACAGCAAGCAGAAAGCACAAAGAAAATGCGAAGTAATGTAAAAAGGAAACAAAACAGAGCGACAGGAAAATTGACAGGACGCAATGACAACGGGATGCTGGGAAAGGAGGAGGAAAATTGGGTGCACGTGTAAGGACTGTTGCTGTCGGCCGTGGTGGTGGTGGTGGTGGTTGTGGTGGTGTTTGTGGTGGTGGTAGACTTTGATATTTTTCACTTCGTGTGGGGACGGAAGTGATTAATTTGAGGTCTTTGTGTGTGTGTGTGTGTGTGTGTGTGTGTGTGTGTGTGTGTGTGTGTGTGTGTGTGTGTGTGTGTGTGTGTGTGTGTGTGTGTGTGTGTGTGTGTGTGTGTTTAGGATGACGCGTATCAGATAAGACAGAGAGATTAGTTCTATTGATAAGCAGGCAGACAGACAGACAGAGATAGCCAGACTGAAAGAGAACGATACATATAAATAGTGCTATAGACAGACAGACAGACGGAAAGTATTATAAATTTATAGACAGATAGATAGATAGGTAGATAGATAGATAGGTAGATAGACTGATTGACAGATATAGATAAAGACATCCATCTATATAAATACAAATACAGATATATACAGACAGATAAAGAAAAATATATAAATGGGAAGTACCGATGCCATCATATAAAAATAATGAGGAAAATGAGGAAACTGATCAGCCGTGAAGAGAAGCAAGAAAGTCGAAGATAGAGGAAAAACAATGAGGGGCAGGTGGACACTGGGACGAAGCGATCTATCCATCCAGCTGTCCGATAGATGAATTTCGTCAGCACTGAGGAAAATGGGACACTGCTAAGATGTTATGAGAAGCAGCAGAGGTGGAGGGAGCGAATTCGTAAGGAAAAGAACTGGAATAAAAGCTTAACTGTGGATGAGGAACGAGAATGACGATGGAAATTGTTAGGCAGAGTTTGGGGAGAAGAAGCGGGGGCGACATTAAGAGGAAAAGAGAAATTTAAGCAAAGAAAAATATATCAACAAATAGAGTAGGTGGAAGCGAGTTTGTTGGTGGCGAAACAAGGATGAAACAGAAGGGAAGGAGATAATGGTGTCTTTGAGGACGAGGAAAGTTGCTAAGATGGTGGGGAGAGGGAAGGGGAGAGAGGAAAGAGGGGGAGGGAGATGCGAAGTGGAGGGGAAAGGAGAGGCAAGAGAGTGTGGCATGGGAAGAGGGAAGGAGTAAGGTAAGGGGAGAGGTGTGGGGGAGGCGGAAGAAGCAGGGGGTGACAGGAGGGGTAAGGCAGTAGGGGAGGAGAGGAAGGAGGGTAGGAGGAGAGGAAGGAGGGTAGGGGGAAGAGGGGGAGGGGGCTGGAAGTGGGCGTCCCCTCCCCCCTAATACTGTTTGTGATCATGAAGTAATCTGTGGCGCTAATCCCCTGCCTCTCTGATGAAGTGGAAGAGGACGAGAGAGCCTGCTATATGAGAGGCCGAGACAATGGAGGGATGGAAGGAAGGAAGGAAGGAGGGAAGGAAGGAAGGAAGGAAAGTGGATGACTGGGAAAGAGGAGGAAAGATGATGCTGTATGAAAATAACGGAGACGGTGAAAAGATGGAGGTAAGGAGGAGAGAGGGAAGGAAAGAAAAAAGGACGAGGGAAGAAGGGAAGGGAGGAAGGATGAGAGAAGGAGGGTGAAGGAATGAAGTGGGAGACTGTGGGAGAGAAGAAGGATAGACGCTGGTATATTACAGACGAAGACAATGAAAAGATGGAAGGAAGAAAGACCAATAAATGAAGTTTAAGAGAAGGAGAGAGAGAGAGTAATATGAAGGAATGATGGTCGCAGTATGACGTATGAAAGACGGAGAGAGAAAAGACAAGAGGGGTGAAGGAAGGAAGGAAGGAAGGAAGAAAGAAAGATGGAACACTGCAGGGAAAAAAGATAGCGGTGTAAAAAGATGACGATTAGAAAGAGGCAGAAAATGAAGAGAAAGGCTGGTTATGACAGAGAGAAAAATGAAAGAATGAAGGAAGATGAAAATGAGGAAGGAGGGGAAGGAAAGAGGGGGGAAGGAAGATGGAAGGATGGTGAACAGAAGACACAGAAAAAGGAAAGAAACTAGTATATGAGAGACGGAGACAGTAGAATGATGGAAGAAGGAGGGAGAGAAGAAACGAGTGAGGAAAGATGGAGGAAGGATGTAACAAGAGGAATTGCAGAAAAGGTGAGAGAGAATAAAAGTTGGCACAGAAAAGAGGGGGAAAAAGAAATGAAATAAAGGAAGAATGAAGAAAGGAAAACGAAAAAAAACAAAAACGCTATGAACATAATCCCTCAATTTTGAAAAGTCTCCCCCACATAGAATAAAAATTTTGAGGATAACAAGAGTAAACTAAAGCACATTCCATCTAAAATAAAAGAAAAAAATCGAACCAGAAAAAAACACACACGCAAAAACACAATAACAAACACACAAACACTAAAACCCGTAACCAAAATTACCAAGCCTTCAAAATTTCGCTCAGGAATAATATAATCAGAAATAATACTAAATCCGGGTCCATCGCAGCCAGGTGATTGGTGACGGGGATTTATATATGGGATTACCTGTTCAAAAATTCATCATATTTATTCATGGGGTCGGTACCTTGCATATGATGATGTTAATGCCTCCCCAACGCCCCCCATACTTCATACCAGCAGTCAGAATCTAAATAATATATATGTTAAGTTTGCTTCATTCATACAGTCGTTCTTTTTTTATTGTGATGTTAGATTTAGTACTGTGGCGCATCATCATCATCATCATCATCAGTATTTCAAGCAATGTGGAGAGAATGGAGAATGAAAGATCGACTAGGAGAGTTCATGTGAGTTAAGTGGAGGGGGAGGGGGGAGAGGGACACTGAGGATGAGACGGAGGGATAAGATGGAGAGCTATATGTGTGTGAGAGTGATGCGAGTTGGAAGGAGTGCAGCCTGACAGCGAAGGAGAGGATGATATGGAGTCGATTTGCCTGTGGCCACCCCATACCAGAACTGAGGTACGTGACTAAACAAACAGACAGTATATCATAATCATCATTGACCAAGAATAAAGGTCAGTATCGGTCTTCTTCAATCTCACTCGTTGGTTGTCAGTCTCGTCCACTTGCATCAGCCAATTTCTGTGTGTGTGTGTGTGTGTGTGTGTGTGTGTGTGTGTGTGTGTGTGTGTGTGTGTGTGTGTGTGTGTGTGTGTGTGTGTGTGTGTGTGTGTGTGTGTGTGTGTGTGTGTGTGTGTGTGTGTGTGTGTGTGTGTGTGTGTGTGTGTGTGTGTGTGTGTGTGTGTGTGTGTGTGTGTGTGTGTGTGTGTGTGTGTGTGTGTGTGTGTGTGTGTGTGTGTGTGTGTGTGTGTGTGTGTGTGTGTGTGTGTGTGTGTGTGTGTGTGTGTGTGTGTGTGTGTGTGTGTGTGTGTGTGTGTGTGTGTGTGTGTGTGTGTGTGTGTGTGTGTGTGTGTGTGTGTGTGTGTGTGTGTGTGTGTGTGTGTGTGTGTGTGTGTGTGTGTGTGTGTGTGTGTGTGTGTGTGTGTGTGTGTGTGTGTGTGTGTGTGTGTGTGTGTGTGTGTGTGTGTGTGTGTGTGTGTGTGTGTGTGTGTGTGTGTGTGTGTGTGTGTGTGTGTGTGTGTTTGTGTGTTGAACGAATTTATGATTGAAACGCGTCTCTACAAATATATTCAATTTCATACTATCATACTTTCCTGATCTCATAACCAAAAACAACACAATAAAGGAGTGGCACAGTTTTGCACCCAATCCCCAAATGTGAATGGTAACTCGTCTCTTGCTTCCCGCCTTCATTATCGTGTTGTGTCTGGGGCTGCACACGAAGGACATGGGCCAGTGTTGTTTACCTCCCTGCCACGGCTCACCCTCGCATGGCTGATGGCAACTTGAAGAGGGGCCTTTCTCTGGTCATATCGGATAATTCGCGATACCCCTTCCTCTAGCGATTTATTTTGGACACGACATCCCTTTATGTAGCTAACTGATGGCGATTTAAAGAGGGGCGATATCTGATTGTATCGGATTTTTCGTAACCCCTCCTCTATAGCGATTTATTATATATCACTTTGATATCTTCTTTTATGTTAGTAATGCCAACTTTGCCGATATTAAAACGACATAAATTGCATGCTAGAGAATGATAAGGTGTAACATGCAAAATAATTCACTACGAAAGAGATGATACGAAGCCTCCCCTGCCCCTTGAAGACACGAAGAATGATAGATGATGATGATGATGATGGTGATGATGATGACTAAAAGGAGTGTCAATTATTCCATCTATCTATCTATCTATCTACCTGTAACATCATCACCGTAGGTAGAAAGTTAGGATGATGATGATATTG
Source organism: Coenobita brevimanus (assembly GCF_032717465.1). Lineage (NCBI taxonomy): Eukaryota > Metazoa > Arthropoda > Malacostraca > Decapoda > Coenobitidae > Coenobita > Coenobita brevimanus. The sequence continues at coordinate 3,561,932 of NC_136967.1, forward strand.
ATGACGGGTGCATGTGCAAAACCAGGTCACCTAGTATCCGGTGCAGCTGTTAGCGATGTGTCACCTGCCTCGCTTACAATATCAACCTCCCTCGCTTGGAATATCAATGGAAGGATGTTGGCAGGTGTGTAGGAGGGCAGGTGTGTAGGAAGGCAGGTGTGTAGGAGGGTTGGTGTGTGGGAAGGCAGGTGTGTAAGAGGGCAGGTGTGTAGGAGGGCAGGTGTGTAGAAAAGCAAGTGTGTAAGATGGAAGGTGTGTGGAAAAGCACGTGTAGAAAGGCAGAGAGAGGCAGGAGATGTGTGGAAAGGCAGATTTGGAAGGCAGGTGTGTAGAGGCGGGTTTGGAAGATTGGTGGGAGATTGGTGGGGGGACGGGGGAAGGGTACATCTCAACCAGAACCCCCTCCTCCTCCCCCTCCCAGCCCCACCGAAGCTGTCACCGGCCCGTCACCTTCCTCCCTTAGAATTTTATTGGAATTTTCAGGGTGGGTAGGACAGGGGCGCCTCCACTTCTCCGCCGCCACAGACTTGATGTGGCAGGAAAAGTGGTGTGGAGAGGCATGGTGTGGTAGGAAAATAAGTGTGGTAAGAGGATGTGGTAGGGGCGCCTTTACTCTGCCTTCGTCACTTCCATACTTGGTGTGGTAAGGAAAGTGCTGTGGAGAGACTTGGTATGGTAGGGAAAGTGGCGGGGAGACACTTGGTTTGGTAGGAAAAGTGGCGGGGAGAGACTTAGTGTGGTAGGAAAAGTGCTGAGGAGAGATCTGGTATGGTAGGGAAAGTGGTGTACAAAGACTTGGTGTGGTAAGAAAGTGGTGTGGAGAGACTGGGTGTGGTAGGAAAAGAAGTGTGGTAAGATAATGTGGTAGGACTGAGGGCGCCTTCACTCCACCTCCCCTCCACCGCTGCAGACGATGTGGTGGGAAAAGTGGTTCGGAGAGATTTCGTGTGGTAGGAAAAGAAGTATGGTGAAACGATGTGGCAGGGGAAAGCAAAATGGAAAGTCTTGGTGTGGTAAGAACAGCAGTGTAGTGAGACTTAGTGTAGTTTGTGGTAGGTACAGAAACAGAAGGGACGATGAGGTAGGAACATTGCGATAGGAAAACGACGTGGAAATAACTTGCTGTGGGAGGGAAAGTACCTAGGTCACAAAATCATGGTAGGGTAACTCATGGTAACTCCACTATGAAACACAGGTAGACACGATCAAGTAATGGTCCAGGTATATACTGAGTACCCTTGTTTCAATCCTCCTCCTCCTCCTCCTCCTCGTCGTCATCATCATCATCTTAAAGTATGCACGAATATTCTCCCTTAATCATCACCATCAGCATCTGCATCATTATCATCATCTTTACCTAGGTAGCAATATTCACAAAACCCTCCTATCAATCACATTATCACCAACGTCAAGATAATACCTTTTTATTTAGCACATCAGCATCAACATCACAAAGGCCAAACGTCTTGAGTGTTACCGTCTGTTAGCACTCAAGATCTAGGTCTGTCTCCGCCTTTGATTCATCAGCACCTTCCTCTCTCCCTCTCCCTCCCTCTTCAAGTACCACCATCACCCCCCTTCTCCATCACTCTCCCCCACGACACTCCCAGTACTCTCCCCCTCCTTCCTGTACCTTTCCCCCAATCCCCACCATCAATATTCCTTTACATTCCTATCTTCCTCCCACAATATCCTCCCTCCTCTAAATCCTCCAACCCCCTCCTATCTCCCCACCTCAATACTTGTTTCCACTCCAACTTTCCCTTCTTTCTCCCATCTCCCCCCACAATACTCCTCTCCATCTAACCCCCTCTCTTCTCCCACCTCCCACCCACAATACCCCTCTCCCTCTACCTCTCTCTCCCTTCTCGATCTCCCCCTCATAACACCCCTCTCCATTAACTCCTCTCTCTTCTCCCATCTCCCTTCTCCCTTCCCCCCATCCCTTTCCCCCACTTTTCACCATCCCGACCCCCTTTCACGGTACCTTATCGGCCTTATCCCCTTCACTACGAAAGGTCGCGCTTGGTGATAAGAACAATACACACATCAAAAATAATAAGATAAGAGTGTGCTTTATCGATACAGGCTTTCAAGCGACAACAGATACAGGGAAGATGTAAGGCTGAATTAAACTGTAGGGGGTGTACTCGTAATGAAGGGGTAAAATCTCTCTCTCTCTCTCTCTCTCTCTCTCTCTCTCAAACACACACACACACACACACACAAGGGCCCTCATGTCCTCTCTCACACACACATCGCCCTTCCTTCTCATCACTCGACACTTTTTCCTCGTTTTCTGAATTTTTTAAAACTGTCTGTCTGCCTGCCTGTCTGTTATCCTGTCTGCCTGTCCTTCCCCTTTTACTCTCGCCTACCAGTTCACTTCCTCTTTGACTGCCTGTCTGTCTGTCTGCCTCTCTCTCTCTCTCTCTCTCTCTCTCGTTATTTCTGTGCCTTGTGTGGATGAAGTCACTCTCACCATTCCATGTTTCTCTCTCTCTCTCTCTCTCTCATCTACTGGGTACTACTTTTACGTATATATTCCTCCGTGTATCTCTCCGTCTCTTGCCGTCCTTGCATCTGCTGTGGTAAATAGTTTTGTTTTTCTTTTCTCTTCTATCGTCTGAAAATCACGCCAACACCTAATTAGATCTTGCGGTCCCAGATAAAAATATATATAGTATTGGATTCTGTCTTTATTAATTTGGAATCTCTGAAATGTAAACGAATTATTGACCGAAATGCACTTAACTTGTTTCGCAAATCGAGGCATTTTCGTTCGTCAAACAGAGAGAGAGAGAGAGAGAGAGAGAGAGAGAGAGAGTGGCAACAGAGCGTATAGGAGAGATGGCAAAGGAACTGAGAGAAGAGGATGAGCAAGAGAGAAGAAAGCATAAAACTTAAGAGACTGCAAAGAGGAACAAGAGGAGAGGAAGGAGAAAGGCGGAGAGGAAGGAAAAAGGAGGAGAGAAAAAAGGAGGAAGAGGATAAGAGGGCCAAACAGAATACTGAAAAGGTGATGAAGGGAGATTACGAAGAGGAGGAGGGAGGAGGAGGAGGAGGAGGAGGAGGAGGAGGAGGAGGAGAAGACAGGAGAAGAAGGAACTGGAGAAGCGGAAGAAGACATGGGACGATCAAGAAACAGAGAAGGAAGATCAGAGGAAAAAGAAAAAAGAAAAGAAGAGGAGGAGACAAGGGAAGGAAAACAAGGATAAAAAGAGAAAACAGAAGAAGAAGAAAGGAGAAGGATTAAGAAGGAGGAGGGGAAAATGGGAGGGAGAGGGAAAGGAGGAAGGAGGAACGAGGAGAAGGAGAAGAAAGGAGAAGGAGGAGGAGGAGAAAATCTTAAGGAAAAGGACGCACGTTAGCACAACTTGGACACAATTTACCACCCTCTCCTTACCCCGGCTGTAAACACCATGATGATAATGTTCCTTCCTCCCCCTACCTACCAACCTACCTACCAACCAGCCCCTCCCTCCCTACCTACCTACCACTCGGCCCCTACCTACCTACCTACCAACCTACCTACCTTCATCCAGCCACCAGCCACGCCGTTTTAACTTCACCATGCACGTTAGCTTTACCAGGCATCAGATATCCCCCCCCCCCACCTCTCTCTCTCTCTCTCTCTCTCTCTCACCCACACAATCCATTCCTCCCTGCCACACACACCGTTTTGACGTCACCACACGCGGGAACTCCACCTGACATCATCATACCTTCCAGTGACATCATACAGCCCTCTCCAACAGGCAGCCACCATGCTCTGCAGATATAAACTCTCTCTCTCTCTCTCTCTCTCTCTCTCTCTCTCTCTCTCGCAGACATTACACATATTAGCAACAATATCTCTTGCAGACACAAGACAGATTTTCTTCTTTAATACAAAATAAAAAGGAACAAAGACTGAATTCTCATCCCATCTTGCTTTTTTTTCACTTTCTCCTCTTCCCAGGGGAAAAAAAAAGCTATAGGTAAGATTAGATCATTTCGAGATGTCTAGGCACACTGTGTTTAAAAGAGTGGAGGTCATAGGTAGAGGGAAATACAGGTTGAGGAAGACAGATCCAGAGGTGACCAGGTGCATACAAGAAGGACTGTGAGTACTGGCCAAGCAACAGCGAGATGGAAAGGAAATGGACGTGAGTATGTTGCCAATGCGAAAGTCATTTACGATATACAACCAAATACAATAACATCAAGAATAAAAAACAAATGCAACAAGAACACGAATAAGAATAAAAACAAAAAAAAAGATAAACAACAACGACAATAATAATAATAATAATAATAATAATAATAATAATAATAATAATAATAATAACAGCACAGTACGAAAACATTCTTCATCTTTAGAAAAATGACACACCCTGGCCAAATCGAAAGCGTGTTCAGAAGTTGGAGCAGAAAGTTTTATCTCTTGGTTTTATTCAAGGGGAGACACTCATAATGCAGGAAAGGCGGTGTGTGTGTGTGTGTGTGTGTGTGTGTGTGTGTGTGTGTGTGTGTGTGTGTGTGTGTGTGTGTTTCTTTTTCTTTTTTTATACGCAGTCCTTAGTTTCCGCTGCAAGTAAGTTAGCTCAGTACTTGGAAAAAATAAAGAGAAGCATCGTTAAGGCGAAAAACCCTGTTATATAGCAAGCTTAAGCATCTCAGTTTTCTTTTAACCTACGCTGCGTTTTCTTTATGTGGAGTGACGCAGGAGGAGGGACTATTAAGTATGCGGTGTTGATACGCTAAATTAAACTCAGCCTCCGATCTCCCCTACGATGAATAAATGTGTCTCAAGGTAACAAAATAGCAAGTTATCTGGAAGGTGCAAGTATAAAGTCTTAGAAGAAAGGTGTTATCTTCATTAAAAACAGAAGAGTCTGGGGATGAGAATGTGGATAAGATGGGACATGGCAGGACAGATGCAAGGACGTGGTGTTGTGACGCAAAACCTCTGAACAGCGGTCGGACTTCACATAAAAAAAAGGTAGAAATTTTATATTTGAAACGGAAACTATGTAAAAACCAAATGACCACAAATACCGCTCTCAAAAGTAAACGCGATTTTATATAATATCGGCTGATCCCATTTAGTTTTGTTAAATGGGAACTCACCAAACTGTGGAAAGTATCTCGATCAACCCAATTTAATGGATGGGTCATTAAATAACTGGCCCGAGTGTTGGTGATATGGAGACACAGGGTGCGTATCTATCCAGGAGGTGAGTGATGGCGTGGTTATGACACTACCAGGGAGAGGAGGAGGAAGGGAGGGAAGATGAAGCGAGGGATGGAGGGGGGGAGGAGAGGAGAAAGTAAGGGACGTAGGGAAAGATGATGGGAAAGGTGCAGGGAGGGAGGAAGGGAGGGAGGGAAGCAGGATAGGTATAAAGGAGGAATATCACACGGAAGAAAAAATGAGAAGGGATGGGGAACTGAAGAGGAGTCAATAGGAATGGAAGAAAGTCGGAAGAGACAGATGAACTGAGAGGAGAGACAGAAGGAAGGGGAGGTGGAAAGAATGAGGCAGGGATGGGGACAAGGAAAGACAGAGAGACAGGAGGGATGGAGAGAATGAGGGAGAGATGGAGGGCTTCATCTGGCTAATGGTTGGAGTGTCGTCAGGTCGCAGGTGATGATGAATGGAGGTAATATTCTGTGGCCCATCTCTATTTCCCCACGGACCCCTTTCCTCACCCTTCCCCTTCTCTTCCCTCCCTTCTTCCCCTCTCCTCTCCTTTCCTCTCCCTTCCTCACCTCTCCTCTCCTTTCCCCTCCTCTTCCTTCCCCTCTTCTGTCCTCTCATTTAGCCCATCTAAATATCTTTCTTCTTGGTCACATCCTTCGTCTTTTCCCCTACACCTTTTGCACCTCTCTGACTCCTGGTATTACCTTCGCTTCTGTCTTCTCTTGTCTTTTTTTCCTCTCACATCCTCTCTCCCTCCCTCACCCTCCTCTCCCCCTTTTATCTCCTATCCTCTAAAAATCACCTCAACATCTCTCACCCTAATCATCTCCGTGTGTCTACTCATCTACCCATTTTTCGACTCTGACTTCTCTCTCCTCTCCCCTCCCCATTCCTCTCCTTCCCCTCCCCTCCTCTCCCCTCCCCTCCTCTCCTCTCCCCTCCTCTTCTCCCATTTCTCCTCTAAGACGCCACTTTGTCTTTCCTCTTGGTCATATTACTTCGTCTGTTTATTCCCCTACCTACTTTCCACGTCATTTCTGTGATTAGCCTCCGGAACTATACTCTTTTGTTTCGCTTATATTATTTCCCTTCCTTGCCCTACTCACCCCTTCCCCCCCCACACACACACAGCCTCCCTCCCTCCCTCATTAATATTCTCCTCTCACTTCCCCCTTGTGGCTGATCTTCCCTGCACACACCTTACTTAACAACTTCGCTATCAGGACGGGATTTTACATTTATTATTGTCATTACCAAACAAATTTCTTTTAAAAGCCTCATTTCCACTTATTTTTTCAATATATATATATTTTTTTCCTCCAAGTCTCCACATTTTTTTTTAAACTGATTAGGGAGGCTGCCAGAGATCGAGCAGCATGGACAACCGCCATTACGTGACCAAGGCCTAGGCATGCAAGCTTGTTGGAGCCTTTATAAACGATACGACACGAAACTATTCACTACGATCTCGTGTGTTACCCTATTTTCTTTCCTTCTTTAAATCCAGACTCCATAACTTCGCTTAGAAGATAAGGTTGGTAGTTAAAGAGTTAATGAAGGCTACCTCTAACTCTATTATTTTGTAATCGCTTCTAGGATTATTAAAATCGTCGGGAGAAAGCTAGAAAAAGAAAATGAAGTGAAGAGAAAATCTGGCAGTGACAGGTTTGAAGGCCATCTCTATTGGAAATTTTACTATAAGAACATTTTTGTATTCTATTCCTGCTGACGATTATTATTATTATTATTATTATTATTATTATTATTATTATTGCTTAGGGAGATTGGTGGCAGTGAACGAGTTATAATTAGTCTTCACAAATACCTCTCTTCCCACTATCATCACTAACATCATGCTTAGTGGTATAAGGAGAGAGGGGTGTGTGTGGACTGGGGAGAGGACAGCGAAATGGCAGGGGGACAGGGCGACATGGAGGCGATTTGTTTGTGGCCACCCCATACCAGATTAAGGCGTCTGGCTATAGAAATACGGATAAAATGAACTGACTACCATGATTGCCTTATTTTTTGTTCTGCCATATACACAGGCTTCATTATAAGTTTTTCACCACTGCTATATACGGTGGCTCCATTATCAAAAATTCTCATCATCGTTACTGAAAAAAAAAAAAAAAAAAAAAAATCACTGTACATCACACTATCAAAACGAGCTAAAAAAAAATAAGTATCATAAAACATGTTATCATATTACACGAAAAATGCTTATACACCTAATTTTTTCAGCATTTCTATACCACAACCATCATCATCATCATCATCATCATCACTATCATCACCATCATCATATTCCTCCACCTCCTCCTCCTCCTCCTCCTCCTCCTCAACACCATCATCATCATCATCATCATGTCTAACCCTTATTCCCACCTAAAAGACGGCATATTGGAAAAAAAAAAATACTCTTACACGTCCATATTATAAAAAAAAAATTCCTAGCAGCAAAAAATAAAAAAAGGAAAAAAGAAAAATGACACCTAAACCCCAAATCTATTATCAAAAAAGAAAAAAAAAAATCCATCCCATCCATCCTGACCACTTCATCAGCCGCATTATTTGGTTATCAGCATTTTCGATAAATTTATATAGTGGATGCGAAAGGGAAAACAGGCCTCGTTGTGGAAGAAAAAAATTATATATGATGGTGTGGGGAATTATTTGAGAGTTTACAGGGAGGCTTCCAAAAATCGGTGTGGGGGGAGGGGGGGCAAAAATTGTGGGGTAGGTGTCGTAATTCGAGATCGCGGTTTGGAAATTATTAGGCGAAAGGTGGAGGTAGAGCGGCTCAGGTGGGAAACTGGTGAGGATACCTGTGCTTGTTTACACACATGCACGCACACACGCACGCAAATAGCTCACAGGAAAGGAGGAGCGCATATACTGTACATCTACTCAAAAAAGGTTAGATGTTCAAACACACCTACATGTGAAAGTATAAACAAAACACACATACTAACTCACACACACACACACACACACACACACACACACACACACACACACACACACACGCACCAAACCCACCGCGCTGAAAGTTGCACATCTTGTCTTCATCCATAAATAAAGAAAACAGGACACAGAGGGTTGGACCAAAAATAAGTGACACAGATTCTCTCTTTTGCTATGCTGTTGGGTATGTCAGAGGGCAGGAGCGAGAGGGGTGTGGGGAAGGAGCGAGAGGGGGTGGGGGCAGGAGCGATGGAGGGGGGAAGTAAGGGGGGAGGATTTGGAAAAGCCCCCCCCCCTCCACAATACCAGGACATAAATACCACAATACCACAAGCTTATATACCCATACGTAATAATAAATATCTAATACCATACACTACCCTATTTTTTCTTTTTGCCGTCAGCTTACTGGACCCCAAAATGTTCAAGTCGTCAGAGTAAAGAGAGAGAGAGAGAGAGAGAGAGAGAGAGAGAGAGAGAGAAACTTAAAAATACTCCTCTTTCAAATGTTGGGCCCTTCTTTCCAAATAAATGAATAAATGAGTAAATAAATAATCTCACCCAATGCAATACAAATCTAAAATCCCCCACATCCTTCTGCTTTCAGTTTAATTCGACTTTTCAGTGTATCGAGTTCCACAAAGGATAAAATAAACAGATAAGTAGATAGGGTAAGAAAATTAGAAAAAAAAGAAAAAAGAAAATGAAGGACGCGTACAGCAGTTTAGCCCAAGTTAGATATACATTCAATATTTACCTGATCTCAAAAGCCGACCAAACACGGGTAGTCATCTCACCGGAGGACTCTCCATCTTGTATGTGTAGAGTCGACCGAGAACCATTTGCGGCTATCTTCACCATGCTTTACATTCTGAAACACAGGACGAAGACATCAGGAATACTGTACTGTGATTTTTTCCGAAAGTAGTAAAGTTATGATGAATGTAATCACTCAATAATGAATAATACTACGTCACCTTATATCATCATCATTCTGACCCTGTTTTTTACCACCAACAAGGACGCATCTACACACAATCCTCCATCATCATTCACTTTTGCTTTTGAATCCCCCTAGTGATGATAGACTGACTGGTGTACTTTCCTCAGTCAATCAGTCAGTTTATTGAACGATCCATCCATTAACCTATCCATACACCATAAACTCCATCCAACCAACTAATGAATAAACTAATCAAACAATCAACCAATCTACTGATCAACACACTTTTTCTCCCACCCACATAATGAGAAAGCAAAAGCACAATACAGTAACAAGGTGAAAGGCCGTAAGACATATAAACCGTACTGTAACACGTAATTATGCGACCAGAACGGCGGCACACACACACACACACACACACACACACACACACACACACAAAAAGGCTTCATGAGGAAAGTTTTACACACACAACCTTAGTCTTGTAGTTGCCCTGTCATACACCACAGAAATCATACTCTTGAAATCATATACACTCCTCCTTCGCCCCTTTCTCAACTTCCCACTCCACTTTCTCTCATCCACCCATCATACAGCATTTCCCACCTACACAGTTAGCATCAATTTTCTGTGTTATAATTCTCTGTATAATTTGTTTTAATAATTAGCGTAACTCGAGCCACTTAAGTACTGCAGTATATTCAGTTTAAGAGTTACACTGGCACTCAAAGGCTTAAACAAATGATGTCAGCGGAGGGTGAGAGTGACGGTGTGTGTGTGTGTGTGTGTGTGTGTGTGTGTGTGTGTGTGTGTGTAAAAACTGATGGGACTGAATCAGGGGAAAAGTGCTGTTATTCTAATGTAAATAATAAAATGGCTTGAAAAATCTACAATACATCACTACATATGCATCACGCGGCCACCTATCAGCTAAATCCTAATGTAAAACTTCTATGATATTCTGAAGCTTCGAGACCATCACAAATTAATCCCTTGAAACCGAGAACTTAATCCTTTGAAACCGAGAATACGTTATTTAGTTTACTCTTGCTACCAATCAACTGTTTTTACTTAGGACAGACTTTTAGGAGTGAAGGAGGTTAATAAAGACGACTTCTGACCTCTCTTGCACGAAAAGTCTCCCTTAAGGTGGGTAAAATAGCACGTAAGGAGCGAGAATAAAATGGAAAAAGGCGTTATCGGTGTGAAGTGGTTGCAGTATACCCCCACACGGAAGCACTAACCTCCCCCATACCACTCTCCCCCAAATTTCACACCCCCACCCCCACCAGAGGAGTCCACAATAATCACAAAGCCACCTCCATCCATTACTTTTACAACTTTAGCTAATTACAAAGGAAATCACCGCCATTCGTCCATTAAACTGGGGGAAAGGGAGCACATCAAAGGTAAGTCAGGAATAATCGAGAAGGAAAAAAAATGAGCAACACGAATTCACCATCAAAAGTACTGGAAGAAATTACGCGAACTTACTGATTATGTGTTAATTTCATAATGCAGGTTACGCTTTTTTAATCTCAATAATTCACGGTACTTTGAAATCAAGGCACAGTTTCAAGGTTTCATCGGTCTGTGCATGCAAGTTTCTGAATAACACTTTTTTTAACATTCTCTTCGTTGCATGATTTTCCTTTTACTTCCACCCACATTTTTTATTATTTATTTATCCTTCCTCTGTTCATTATTCTGCAAAAAACAACAATTGGGCATTTTATTACTTTTCAATATGGTTTTAAGAATTTATCACAAGGCACGGATCACAAAGAAATATTGTTAGTCATATTACTAGGGAAGGTGGATGTGAGATACGTATTTCCGTAAGCTTGGATGTGTCAATGTTTCTATCACTTCATATCCAAAAACAGTAAAGTCTAGCGAGAAAAAAATCGGAGAGGAAAATGGTATAAGGCTACGAACGACAACTACTGTTATTATACTATTCTTATTCTCCTTTCCACTGCTCCACGACCTTCCTCTCTTGGGTCGTATTGTGAAGGGTAACACCTACTGTACACTGTGCATGTTAACGACTGTGGTTGACAACTACGTATCTAAACAATTAAACATACATTTACTGTTTTTCTTTCCTAATTAACGTAAAACTGATACTACTATTACTATTACTCTATTAGTACGACCACCATCAACACCACCAACTACTAATATTACTACTATTACTACTACTACTACCACTACTACAAACTACCTTTTCAACCTCATTCTTCCCCAAGCTCTCGTCAATAGCCCTACCTACCTACCCACGTTCACCCATCCATCACCACATCTATCGATCACCTTTTATATTTTCATGCCTACCTGAGAAACCCACCTAATGAGGGAATCGGTACCTTATATGTGTGTATTTATAGCTCCACCTCTCTCTCTCTTTCTCTCTCTCTCTCTCTAAGGGGGTGGGGAGAGATTTATTAGAGACATTATGGTAGGTAATTATATAGTGGTACGTGTGTCTGGGGGTTGGTATGGGAGAGTGATGGGGGAATAGAATTATAGGGACAGGGAGGGAGATTGAGGGATGTGTGGGGAGGGGGCTGAGAGAGGTAGGAATGGAAGTGGAGAGGGAGATAAGAGTCTGGGGGGTAAGGGTGGGGGGAAAAGGATGGGAAGGTAGGGAAGAAGGGGAAAGAAGAAGGAGAAGGAGGAAATGACAGACAGTGCGAGATATGAAGGAGGTTTGGATAGATGGGGAAGGAGAAGGATGTAGGGACGGAGGAGAAAGGGAGGAAGAGAGGAGGTAGAGGGGATGAGGGGGCAAGGAGGATAAGGCAGGGATGGCGAAGGAGGAGGGCTGATGGGAGGTGAAGGACGAGAAGGAGGTGGAGGTGGTTAACGGAGGTGACATCTAACCCTCCAGTTCCAAGCATTTCTCCTGAGCTGAACAATATCCACTAGAAACAACAAGAATAAACAACAACAGCAAAAAAGGGCATCACACGGAAGGAATAAACAAAATTACAAAAGAAGAAGGGAGAGAAAGAAAACTATAAAAAAGAAGGAAGTGAAAAGACCAAGAACCCATAACAATATCTGCAACAACCCTATTAACACACTGAGATTCATACAATAGTCCCCTCTTGCTCTCTACATAATAAAGATGGAATGACACAGAAAAATAAAACAAAAGACAGAGGAAGCAAGAAGAAAGATAAAATAAAGAATCAACGGACGAGCCGTTAATAAGGACTGAATGAAACAGAGAAATAAAGGACACAGGAAGATAAGGAGGAGAGACCCCCAAATCAATGAACGTAGGGCAACATAATATTTACAACACCTCTATCAATGTACCCTAAGATCCATACAACACACCCCCTTCGACCACTACATAATAAGATCTATGATGAATGGAATAAGACCCCTCAGGAAGATCACCCCCCTCGCCATAACAACCCCCACAGCATGATCCACTAGTCAACGATCGTACATTTCCTGGTCTATAGTCTATTCATTATAACTTGGCCCATAATATCGTTTTTTCAGTCGCTTAGTTCACGTAGCTCTTTGGCAGGAAAAGACAGTACTGCGGCTCTACAACCTTTCCATGCCACTTCTTCGTGACTAGCACCATACCCTGGTGTTGATAATTTGTTACAGCTCAACATTCACGACGGAGAGATGATCATTTTAGGCCAAGTGAAAGTGAAATGACTATACCTACTTAACGAATATAATTCTCCTACATTACTCCATCAGAACAAGCCTTTCTGTATAACAACAAAGAATTACTCCCTCTCCTACTTAACCTTCCTCAGCCTATAATCTCATCTGCTATAAAACCTTGTACATTGTCTGTCTTATCTGCTATAAAATCTTGTATACTACTTGTCTCGTCCTCTGAGTCCTTCCTGTCTGGTTATTCCTATATAACCTGTAACTCTATCTACCGTAACTCTCCTATACTGCACCATAACCCTTCCTCTCAGATTACAAACAGGCACTCGCTCTCTTCATCTGATAACTTTCTGTAGACAATAACCTTAAGTGATAAGGTACAGCTCTATCATCATCATCATCAACGCAATCACCATCATCATCATCCAGACCTCTTTTCCCACCTATTAAAGTCTTTCCCATCTGTTTACATATGGGCAACTTTCGACTGAGTACCTCCTAAATAACTACATAAATTACTCTAGCGTACAATCTTACCCTTCATACATTCTCGTACTCTACACTGCCACACAAGAGTTCTTCCTCTGTGATTACGTAAAGACCCGTAGCCGTCAACCTCATCTGATAAAGCTCTTCTTCACTACTCCATCACATCCACCCTTATATCTGGTAAGCAAATGGGCGTCCGTCTTCTATTATATAATTTACAAGCCATCAACCTCATCTGATATACCTCCTCCACACTCCTCCATCACACCCACACCTCCTATCTCATTACACACTGGAAGCTATTTTATCTGATGACACGTAGCCAAGAATATTATAGCATTCATTTACACTGACTACTCCGACATATGTGCTGGAGAGGGACGTCTTCACGTGGTGGCACCGATATGGCTTGGAGGCTACACTGCCGGGTTATACAAACATCCCTCAGCTCCCTCCCTATCCCATGAAAGTCGGATGGTGGACTATAGAAGAAGGGCAGCTTTAGACTGGGGACACAACACTATCAAAAACACGACCTCCATACCATGCTGAACCCCAAGCAACATGATAATAGTGAAATGAGTGAAAATGTAGTGGCATTAGTTCAAATCTTGGAGGTGTCGAGGTGTTACTGAGGGCGACTGTTGCTGTGATCCTCGGCTGATCTGAAACGTGAACCCCGTGGACTGCAGGCTAAGGTTGCCATTATAATCCTTCTAGGGAATAGGGGAGGTAAGTGAGGGACATCTGTATAGCCAGGCAACTGATGCGACCGGTTATATCAGTGCCATCAGAGTACCCCACCAACTGCCCTGCCTTTACTTCCTTAAATAGAGGAAAAATTAGCTGTCTCTAGGCTCCTACGTGTATAAAAATTACCTCTCTGAATATAAATACCTCTCAACAGCATATCTGAATAGCCGTGGCAAAAAACAAGTCCCTGAAAAGGTTTTATATGTGTGTAATAAAAACGTCTCGTGTGTGTATATATTTTTTTCTACTTGACTCACTGCCAGGTACATACAGAAATATTTGATAAAAAGGGAAACTTATTTTTAGCGCTTTATACTTATTAATTTACGACTACTGATGGTTTGTAAGATTCTCCCTCTCCTTCTTCTTTATTTTTATTTTTCTTATGCATTCTCATGTGGGTGCAGACTTGATAATTCTTTCCCTACGGTTGCTCATTATTTTAACAAGTACTTAGCCCCCACATACAGATGATGATGATGATGATGATGATGATGATGATGATGATGAAAACGAAATTACGATGCCGATGATGATGACTGATAATAGTGACGATAAGGATGTCGATAATGCTGAAAATTATATTGGAAAAGGTAAGGATAAAGATAACAATAAAAATGATGATGATGCCAATGAAAATGATGATAACGATGATGATAAGAGAGAAATTTAGCATCACAAAATAAAAATGAAAAATTCGTGGGTATCCTCTCCATCGCAACGTCACTGAGTAGGGACACTGATCAATCGTAGAAGGCAAAGGACTCTCCAGATAATCTCTCAGGAGTAATTGTCAGGCGAGAGACAGAGAGAGAGAAATGGAGAGAGGATCAGTCATGTCGTGGCAGAGGAGAAAAGAAGTGATGCTGTTTTTGCGGCGGAATGGACGATGTAAATACCAACGAACACACCCCCCACCTAGTTGGTTAGTTAGTTATGCGGCTTCTTCTCAGAGACGCTGCACAGGATTACACCTTACACTATCCTCTCCTTCTCCTCACCCTTTCTTCTTCTACTCCTCTCCTTTCTTCCCCTTTCCCCTTCCCTCCTCCTCCTCCTCCCACAACGCCCCGCCAGGATGCCCAGGCACGAATCACAGGCTTTGTCGCAAGTTCACACCCCGGGAACTTTGAGAGAGGTAAAGCTGTGACACAGAGTTGAGTGAGGTATGATTGGGTGACTGGACGGATGGATGGATGGACGGATGGATGAATAGATTGACAATGTAAAGTATATGTAGGTAGACGGAAAGACAGCGGACAGGTAGCAGAAATAGAAAGATAACTAGATACACAGATGGCTGGCTGCATGAATATAGCCTATATATATATATATATATATATATAGAGAGAGAGAGAGAGAGAGAGAGAGAGAGAGAGAGAGAGAGAGAGAGAGAGAGAGAGAGGTAAACAGACACAGATAAACAGAGTGGAAGGAAGATAGATAGACAGCGAAACCGACAGGTGGACAGATGGATGGATGGATGGAAGGACGGACAGACAGGGACAGGGAGGTAAGTGAAGTTCTTTGTGTGACTGGATGTGAGAGGGGAAAGCTGGTTGGCTGGAAAGTGTGAGACGGAGATAGAACGACAAAAGGCAAGTGATAATTATGCTTCCCGTGTGATTGGGGGTGAGTGGAGACAGTTCGGCGACACACACACACACACACACACACACACACACACACACACACACACACACACACACACACACAATTTTCTTTATAAAGTGACAGAAGGGAGCAGGATGAGAGGAGCTATATAGAAGGAGGGCTCGAAGGAGGGGATGAGGGAGGTGGGGGAGCTGAGAGGGGGAAAGGGAGAAGGGGGCTTAAAAAGAGGAGGGGGAAGAGGGGCTGGAGGAGGGGAAGCTGAGGGAGGGAAAGGGAGGAGGGGACTTAGAGAGGCTGGGGGAGGGGGCTGGAGGAGGGGGGGTGGGGCGCTCAGAGGGGCTCAGAAGGGACAAATCTCTAATTAATCTGAGAGTGGAGGAGGCCGACTTAGGCAGCGCTCCCCGACACCTTCTTGTGGGTGGAGGGGGGGCTGGGGGGTGACTTGAATAGTACTACAGTAATTTCACTTTAACTTGGCCCATAGTTTCATCCTCTTGCAGCATATTTCACGTAGCATATATCACGTAGCATATATCACGTAGCATATTTCACGTAGCATATATCAGGTTGCATATTTCACGTAGCATATATCACGTAGCATATATCACGTAGCATATATCACGTAGCATATTTCACGTAGTATATTTCACGTAGTATATTTCACGGCTCGTCATCCTTTCCAGGGCATATTTTTCAGACTGGCATCATATTCTAGTGTTAATCTGTCGCTATAACTCAGCATTTATTATGGAGAGATGGCGATTTTAGGCCAAGTTGGAATAAAAGGGGTACTGTAACATTAGTAAAAGTAGCAGCAGAAATACAACTGCCAACTTACACGCGATCTAACATTTTCTTTTTGTATTTTACTTGTGGAGGCAAATTCAACAGATGCTGACAAATACCCACTGAACACTTATACACAACAAGACACACAGGTTGAACTTGTCTTTACCCAGTGACCTTGACCTCCGACTGGCTGTTTTCAAAGTTAATACTCTTCTTATGTGGCAAATCCTCAACCTTTCCGTCAAGTTTAGTTCAGATGGGATAAAAACTAAGTTGATTCTGGTATGTGATCTTGACCTCTGAGCTGCACTTCTAAAAACAATGGGTCAACACCTTGCCTGATCCTCAACCCTTTCACCAAGTCTGGCTCTGAGAATACTAATACACTACTACCTCGGTTCCCTACTTACAATTCGGGCACTTACATAATCAGTCAGTGAGAGTGAGATGTTGAAGTGTTTATTCTCGTCTAAAATTTCATCACTTAAAACACTTCTGGAGACTTCACAAGCAGCCTAAGACCAGAGAATGTAAGAAGTTTGAGGGATGAGGGAAAGTGTAGCTCATTTTTACTCGGCACTTGGATGGTGTGTGTGTGTGTGTGTGTGTGTGTGTGTGTGTGTGTGTGTGTGTGTGTGTGTGTGTGTGTGTGTGTTCCCCAAGGTCTATCCCTACGTCTAATAATGCAACCCAGACTTACTAATGCACACGGTACCCTGAACAGCACGATCCTTAAAAACAGCACAATAACAAGCTTACCTCATACAATCCCCCCATAGACGAGGGGCAAAGGATCACGGAGATACTTAACGTGAATAATAAACACAGGAATTAACAAGGGAATAAGAGCAGGGGAATGTTGTGAGGCAGAGAGCAAGAAGACACAAGAGTTCCTGACAATGTTTATATGTTAAGAGGATTTAGAGGACTTTAAGATTTGAGGATTTGGTGTTAGATGCAAATGTCGTACGATATATAAATAAAAAAAAAAAAGATTAGTTTAAAAATTGGGTTATAGTATACATAAATTTGGAAACACGGAACATAAATGGAGGAAGAAAGATGAAATGCAATGAATACTTTTATCTTTTGAGCTCTCGAGTTCCATCTCTCTCTCTCTCTCTCTCTCTCTCTCTCTCTCTCTCTCTCTCTCTCTCTCTCATCCGAGGACTCAGTGATTGGCCTGAGTGAGAGAGAGAAAGCGTCAATACAGAAAATGGTCAAAGGAGGAGAGACATCAGTAAAAAATATTGAGGGAGGAGTGAAGGACTGGGCATATACCCGCCCCAGGGAGAGATCAAAGCACAAAGCCAAGGAAACCAGCTTTGACAAGAGTGTAAAAAGCCCTTTGCTCTGCGTCATGTGGGGGTTTTACGCACGCACACACACGCAAAGACAGACAGGCGAGCAGACAGACGCACACATAAAGAGAGATAAAAGCTACAGTCACATAAGCACACATGGGTTTAAATGCTCCTCAACACACACACACACATACAGAGAGAGAGAGAGAGAGAGAGATTAACGCGATAGAGGATGGGGCAGTAAGCAGAAAAGAAAGAAAAAAAAGGAAGAAAGGAAAAGAAAGAACGTTAAAGAGAGAGAAAAGAGAGAAAGATAATACCAGCAGAAAGAGAAGAAAAGAAAAGAGATTAAAGGTATTTGGAGGGAGGCGGAAGTAGGAGGGAGGTGAAGAAGGAGAAAGTACGAAGAAAACTGGAAAGGACGAAAGAAACAGTGAACGAACTCAGGAGGAATGGTGATAAGGAGGGAAGGAAAGAAGGAAAGAAATGAAGGAGAGGAAGAAAGGAAAAAATTGAAGGATATAAGAAGTGTGAAGGAAGAGAGAATGGTGTTAAAGGTGAAGGAAACGAAGGAAAGTAGGACAGAGAAAAGGAGAGGCAAGAAGATGTAGAAAGAGAAGAAAGAGGAAGTAAAGAAAGACGAGGAGGAACAAGAGGTAGAGGAAGAAATGAAGGAGGAAGAAGAGGAGAAGGAAAGGGAGAGTGAACGGAATTATTTATGCTGCGTAGGATGAGCTAGACCCAAGAGGACGAGGAAGAAAAAGAGGGAAAGTACCAGGAAGGAGAGAAGCAGATGAGGTAGGAAGAGAAGAAGGAAGAGGAGGGGAAGGCAGAAGGAAAAGGACAGGGAGACAAGTGGAAGAGAAGGACGAAGAATGAGAGGCAGAAGAGGGAGACCGACAAAAAGAAAGGAAGTGAAAGAGGAGGAGGAGGAGGAGCAGGAAGATGCAAGAGGAGGAAGAAAAGGAAGAGAGAAAGAAAGGAAGGGAAGAAGGTGGAGGAGGAAAAGATGGAAGAGAGAGGAGAAGACGAGAAGAAGGGAAAGAAGAGGAGGAGAAAGATGCAGGAAGAGGAAGAGGGGGAGGAGGAGGAGGAGGAGGAGGAGGAGGAGGAGGAGGAGGAGGAGGAGGAAAGGAAGGGAAGCTGGCATTACTCAGGAAGGGCAGGATGAGCCAGACCCAAGTCGCTTACCAGGCTAAACAGTCCGACAGAGATCACCAGATTACGGAGGGGAGGGAGGGGAGAGAGGGGAGGGGAGGGGAGGGGAGAGTGGGATGAGGAGGGAAGAGTGGGATGAGGAGAGGGGATTGGAGAGGAGAGTGGGATGAGGACAGGGGAGAGGAAGGGAGAGTGTGATGGGGAGAGGGGAGAGGATGGGAGCTGGGTGAGGAGAGGAGGGATAATGGAAGTGGGGAGAAGAGAGGAGGAAGGGAGGGAGGGAACTTGGGAGGGGAGATGAGAGAATTAGGGAGAGGAGGAGAGGCAGAAGGGAAGTGGGAAGACATGCGGAGAGAGACGGAGGGGGAAGAGGGGAGGAAAAGGGCAAGAGGAGGAAAGCAGTGAGGAAGGAATCAGGGTGGGGAGAGTGAGGAGGAGGGGAAAGAGGGAGAGGGGGAGAGGAGAAAGGGCAAGAAGAGAGGGGGGAGAGGGGCAAGGAGGTCGGGGGAAAAGGCAATGGGGAGCACAGAGAGGGAGAAGGAAGGGGGTGAGGGTCCAAAGGAGGAGATACGAGAGGGTGAATGAGATGAGAGGAGGGAGGGACGAAGGGAGGAAGGGGGAAGAGGAAAGGAGGGGGTGCGAAAAAAGGGAGGAACGTGGGGTGAAGAGCTAGGAAGGCTGGGAGAGAGGAAAATGGAAGGAATAGTTGGGAGGAGAGAGAGAGAGAGAGAGAGAGAGAAGAGTAGAAAAGGGAGAGAGGGAGGAGAAAGGCTTAATGGAAGAAGGAGGTGGCGAGGATGAAAAAATGGAAGAAGAGAAGGAAGAAAGTAAAGAAGGACTATAGTAGATGAAGTAAAGTAACAGTGAGGCGTAGGATGTAGAAATGGAGAATGCGAAGAGGAAGGAGAGGGAAGCGGAGTAAATATGGAAGGCAGAGGAGAAGGAGAAGGAGGAGGAGGAGGAGAGAGGCTAGGGTGGAAAAGGGAGGAGGTGGGGAGAGGCTAGGGTGTAAGAGGGAAGAGGGTCGGGGATGGAAATTAGGGAGGGTAGTAAAAATAGGAGTAAAGTGGCAGGGTCGAAGGGGAGGAAGGGAAGGATGGGAAGGAAGGAAAGGTGGAAGGAGGGAAGGAACGAGGGAAGGAAGACAGTGAAGACGAAGAACAGGAAGAAGGAAAGATGGATGAAAGGCAAAATCGAACGAGCAACAAACAATTTATGGAAGAAAAGAAGGAACGAAAGAAGGAGGGGAAAAAATGATGAAGGAGAAGAGGCCTGGGGGAAAATGGAGGAAGGGGAGGGATGGAAATTAGGGAGGGTAGTAAAAATAGACGTGAAGGGGGAGGGTAAATGAAGTGGGGTATTGGGGTGATGACTAGGCAGAGGAAGGGAGGGAAGAGGAGGGGGAATGACTGGAGGAGAAAGCAAGAATAAGTGGAAGAGGAGGTAAGAAAATGATACTAAATGGGAAAGTGATAATAAACAGAGAAGAAAGTGACAAAAACGTAAATGAATGTGACAAAAATGGACAAGAAAGTGACAAAAATGGAAAAAAAGTGATAAAATATGGGAAAGTGACAAAAAATGGACAAGAACGTGACAAAAAATGGAAATGGATGTAAGAATGAAAGAATGGAAAAAAAAAAATGGGGGGATGACTAAGCATGAAGAAGAGGCGAAAGAGGGAGCCATAAATGGAAGAGAAAGTAAAAAATTAAT
>NC_136967.1:3585000-3697500 GCF_032717465.1 Coenobita brevimanus
TTATTACTGAATTAATTTGACGATTTTATTCAGCTTTAGATACGTTTTTGAACTATTGTTTTTTTCTACTACCGCTATTACCGGACGATTTTATTCAGCGTTGGAGACTTGGCACTGGAGGGATTAGATGTGGACTTCGTTAATCCCTTCACTACTAGAGATTTCGTTAATCCCTTCACAGAGGCTTCGTTAATCCCTTCACTACTAGAGACTTCGTTAATCCCTTCACTACTAGAGACTTCGTTAATCCCTTCACAGAGGCTTCGTTAATCCCTTCACTACTAGAGACTTGGTTAATCCCTTCACTACTAGAGACTTGGTTAATCCCATCACTACTAGAGACTTCGTTAATCCCTTCACTATTAGACTTGGTTAATCCCTTCACAACTAGAGACTTCGGTAATCCCTTCACTACTAGACTCTTCATTAATCCCTTCACTGCTAGAGGTCTCTTCATAGTGGCCAAGTCATCGGATTGAAGGGGTTAATAGCCTTTTGAATACATGGATGTTTCTGTGCCCAATAAAATCGTCCGGCGTTTGTGAGCATAATATCTATTTTGATGATTGACATAAAACTGCAATAATAATAATAAAAATAATAATAATAATAATAATAATAACAATAATAATAACAAAAATCAAAACAACACCCTCACAACACACCATCTTCCAATAACAACAATAATAACACAACGAAAACATTAACAGATAACGAAATTACCACTACACGTACACAGCCAATAATGATAATACCTACACCACGATATTCCCCCCATTACATCCAATTACAGCGAATATTACTACTCTATTATTACTACAGATATTCCTACCTATCATGTGAGTAGTTGTTATTGCTGGGTATTTATAGCTATTTTTATGCAATAATATAGGGTACATCTTGTTTATTATTTTAGAGGGTATTGTTACGTGTCATTACACACACACACACACAAACACACACAGGAAGAACACAGACATCGCACCCCAAACTTCTCTCTCTCTCTCTCTCTCTCTCTCTCTCTCTCACACACACACACACACACACACACACACACACACACTACAGCAATTATTACAACTAGCGTGGCATTGGGCTGGGCTGACCCTGGGAGCTGCTGAGCATGGGGGAAGATGGCGTGATGAGGCACTGTTACTTACCAGAGGAGGGGCGCCACCTAGCCTACACCAGATACACCACTCTCCTATACCACCCTGCTGCAATACCACACCACTCTCATATACCACACCTACTGCTATACTACACCACTCTGTATCACACCACTGCTATATTACACCATTCTATACCGGTATCAACTTACTGCTACACCACACCGCTCTATACTACCCTACTGGTATAACACACCACATTGAAACTACGATATACCACTCCATACTATTCTGTTAGTAACCACAGGAGGGGACACACCTACACCACCTCCTGCTATACCACTCTCATAGGCCACACCAGGATGCAACACCATTCTGATACACAAGTCTCACACACACACACACACACACACACACACACACACACACACACACACACACACGATACTCTAAAATATATCATGTTAACCTTGCAGTTCCGTGTCAGCTCAGGTAACACTTCCCCTTCATTACTTCCCTGTGCGTCAAACATGCAGTATTAGGCACCAACATCTGCAACATCAACCATACCTCACCGTAACATCACACATCAATATAAAACGTTGTAGAATCAGTCAAGCCATCCACGAAATCATCACCATCATCGTCATCATCATCATCATCATCATCATACTTTCTATCGCTACAGGGATGGGAGGGATTAAAAAACTGAAATAGGGAGGTAAAAAAGAGACATTATCATCATTATCATCACTGTTATAGTCCTCCTCCTCCTCTTCATTATCATCATCATCATCACCACCATCATCATCATCATCATCTTCGTCCTATTTCCCAGTAATATAAAAGAGAAGAAGGATCGAAAAACAAGTACAGGGACGAGCAAAAGTTAAAAACAAGAACAGGGACGCGCAAAAGTTAGAGACCCATACCTGCTTCTGTAACCACCCTACATCCAGTCCACGAAACGTCCCCCACAGTTCCCCACAGACCCGGAACAAGTTATGAACTCCTGCAACAAGCCTTCACCGCCAGGAAAACGAATTACTCTGCGACATCAATCATGCAAAATAAGAAGTGCCAAGCTGCAAATCAACACACGCCTCCGCTGTATATCACCTCCCCCCCCCCTGCAACTCCCTCCCTCCCCTCCCTCAACCTCTTCTCACCTCCACCCCCACCTTGTTAAGAATTTGTACTATCGCTACTCAGTACCATTAAACATAAAAATAGATAGATAGACAGACAGATAGATAGATGTATACAGATAGACATACAGCTATAGACATACAGACAGACAGACAGATATAAAGATAGATAGATAGACAGACACATGGAAAAATGCATGGGAATAATACCCCCACATACGGAGCTAATGAGTATATATTTGGCGTATTTTGATTCAACTTTATTATTATTATTATTATTATTACTATTATTATTCGTACACGACCTCATGCAACATAAACCCCAAATCCCAAACATATGCACCACCGCTACGTCACACCACCAATCATGCATTCGAAAAAGAAAAAAGAAAAAGAGAAATAAAGCTACTTCTTGCAACAGCATTTACCTCACGTACCGCAAACCCACAACTCCCTCAAATATATGCATTGATACTACCAGTTCCAGCGATGTAACATAAGTACACACACACACACACACACACACACACACACACACATAACTCCCAAACTCCCACACCCCCAAACATATGCATCAACACTTTGCAACACCAACTCACACCTCTGCAACACATAAAAAAAAGCTAGAGTTATTCCACCCGAGTCCCATCCTATTACATGGCAATAACACGGTCCCGCCACGCACCAGCTTTATATTTCAATTGAATGTCGACAGCCTGTTACATGACGAGTACTTTCCCACACGAACGAGTACTGCCCCACAAGAACAAGTACTCCCCCCACACGAACAAGTACTCCCCCCACACGAACAAGTACTCCCCCACACGAACACAGGTAAGGTAAGGGGCAAAAGTAGGACTCGTCTTCTGTTCTACCGCGTCCAAATCTACTGTCCCGTTGCGTCCAAGGTTATCTACTCTTTCACTGCTTCCAAATCTATTACTACGTTGCGTCCAAGGGTATCTACTCTTTCACTGCGTCTACGTCATATTTACAGACGTCGGTCACTTTCCTCCCCGACGCAGATTATCAAAGAGACTCGTCAATGAAGACAAAAATGCATCAAGTCTTTCAGAGCTTAAGGGATAATAGCCAGCACAGGAAAGTGAGAAGCAGCAGTGATGATATAAACTTTTGCACACACACACACACACACACACACACACACACACACACACACACATACGTACATCAACAACACATACACACACACACATACGTACATCAACAACACAACCCAAGCCCACACCCTTTCCTCCATAACTCCGGCTCAGGTAGTGGTGATTACTGCGGCAAGACTATACACTTAATGCCCCTTCGTTTATCATGAGATGCACAAGGCTGCTATGCGTACTGTTTATATCTATCTATCTATCCATCTATCAATTATCTATCATCTATCTATTTTCTGTTTATATCAGTCCATCATTCAATATATTTCACTTCCTCAATTTACCTCAATCTATTTATTATTTCTCCTCTACCTCTCTATCTATCGATCTATCTATCTCCTCGCCCTACGTGTTACTACGGCAAGGCTACACTCCAAATCTTACCCTACTTTATCACGGGATGTAAACTACTCCTCTAAGTATTGTGCTTTGTGTTTGTACAGCTGATTTGGTTAGGTTCCTTACTGATTTACATTGTCAGAATATCTATCGGTCTGTCTATCTATCTTTATCTATCTATTCATCTGTAGCTATTTACATTTTATCTACCCTAAGTATTGTAAGTTGTGTTTATAAAGCAGTTCTGTATCGTTTTATATACTGTCAGAGTATTTATCTGTCTATCTATCTACCTACTTATCTATCTATCTATCTGTACATCTATCCATCTATATACCTACCAGTCTATCAATATATCTGTATATCTATCCATCTATATACCGATCAGTTAGTCTATCTATCTATCTATCTCCCGACGCCAGATCATACGAACTGTCATCTACGCTAATGATAATGATGATGATAGTAGTAGTAGTACCGGTAGTAGTAGTAGTAGTAGTAGTAGATCTGGTTTCTGCTTGTCTCCTACAGCAAACGTTCGTATCTAACAATCAAATCTTTAGTCACAAGCTTTATACAGATAACTGATAAATAAATAATGTAATAGACAACGTAATCTTCTCGAGGCATCTAATGGGTTAAAAAGTAATGGTTTTTTATCCACTAAGGTTTCAGTGGCTCTATTGTTACGTGGACCTATTCTTTCAGTCTATTATTTTTTCGTACCTTTTATCCACGGCCTTTTATTCCAATGGAGCATTATTTATGGGCCTGCACGCCAGCTCTGGGAAATCTGTAGCAGGAAAAATAGCCTCCCCTTAAAAAAGAAATCGCAGTCTCTTGATGAACTTCGAGTAATTGAATAAATGAAGATAAAGGTGAGAGAATATGACTGTGAGGGCGGGTGGTGGTGGTGTGTCGTGGGAAGCAGGGATGTTACCTAGTAGGGACAAAGGACTGGAGGATATCTTGGCTAACAGATAAGCAGATGAACAGACAGACAGAAAAAAGACAGATGGACAGATAAAAGTTAGGTACAGCAGGTGAACATCAAGTCTACCTACACACCTGGTATTTGGTAACATGGAAAGCAGGTTTTGTGAATTATGTAAAGAAGACTACCCAAGAAAATAATGTTGTTTAAGACAGCAAAACTATTCATCAAACGATCGTAGATGAAACAGGACAACGTACACTCAGATGTTTACCAGAAAGATTTGGTTTGTAAGTATTTTTAAGGACGAGAAGAAGGAAAATAATGTTGAAGAAGAAGGAATAGCTGGATACGCGAAAGTAAGAGTAATACAGTAAAGAAATTTGTTACTATGCGCAGTATTCCTTTATATCGAGACAAAATTTCTTGAAGATACGTGGTACAACACACTGACAAGCAGGCTCAATGGAATTCGGAAAGAAGAAGGAACGCACAAAAAAAATGAGACTACTTATTATTTTACCACCAAATGATAAATGTGCGAAAAAATAGTATATACAAAAGAAATAAAACCATGGGATAAAATTACATGCACATTTTGACACAATTTAATTTTACACTTCCGGTTAAATATTAGTTTTCTGTGCTAAAATAATGTCAGTTTTTTTTCCCCCTTTTTCTGGCAGCCTGAAAAATATACAGCACAGCACATCCGATAAAAATGGAGAGTTAGAACCACCCCCACCCATTCTCCACCCTTCCCACACTTGCGTCCCTCCCTTCTCCATCCATCTTGCACCTGCCCTCCCCTCTTCTCCACCTGTGCATCCCCCCCTCCTGCCCTTATCATCACCTGGGCCCTCCCATCCCCCCTCCCCGACCTGGACCCCCTCTCCCTCTCCCTATTCCCCAACTGAGGCCCCTCCCTCTCTCCTGTTTCCCACCTGAGCCCCCTCCCTCTCTCCCTTTCCCCCACCTGAACCCTCTTTCCTCATCCCTCTCCACCTGTGTCCTCTCCTCCCTACCCCTTTTCCTCAACCGGGTCCCCTCTCCCTTCCCCTGTCCTCCACCTGAGCCCTTTCTTTCTCCCCATATTCAACGCCTGAGCCCTCTCCCTCTCTCCCTTTCCCCCCAGCTGCGTCCTCTCCTCACTACCTCTTTTCCCTACCTAGTCTCCCTCCACCTCGATCCACCATTAAAAAAAAAAAAAAGTAAAAAAAAAAGAAGCTGTTGATGGATATGGAATAATTAAACAAATGAACTTAGAGCGTAGCAGCAACAACACTATATCAGAATGTCGATTGGCGCGAAACATTTTGACACGATGGGAACTGAAGTGAAACCGACCCAATCCCAAGTTCATGAATGTTCAGCGAGTCGTAGGTGTTCGTTCAATGAATATTTTTACTTTTTTTTTTTTTTTCCTTTTTGCCACGATTGTACCTCAATGCAAAAATATTCATGGATGCACACACGCCGCTAAACACGTACATGTGTAGGTTAGGTACTGCTGGCTTCGCATACAGGCGGTCACATCCGCTGGTGTTACTGCTGAAACGTACACACGAATATCTCCATAAATAATACTGGCACACACACACACACACACACACACACACACACACAAACATATACAGACATGCACAGGATTACCCATACATAAAGTTGATCACACAATCATTCTCACACCTTCCCCCCCCTCACACACACACACACACACACACACACACACAAACACACAAACATATACAGACATACATAGGATTACCCATACATAAACATGATCACACAATCATTCTCATACCTTCCCCCCCTTCACACACACACACACACACACACACACACACACACACACACACACACACACACCTTTGTATATGGTAACTGCAAATGCTAGTACAATCTGTATACACAGTTACAGAAAGATTGATGCACGCGTAAGATATAAAACACAAATTGAAGTACACACACACACACACACACACACACACACACATACCATCCGAACAATACCATACATGTAGTCTCTCTCTCTCTCCTCCACACACACACGCACCATCGGAACAATACCACACATTTCTCTCTCTCTCTCTCTCTCTCTCTCTCTCTCTCTCTCTCTCTCTCTCTAACCTTCAGAGATGTATATTCTCACTCTGCCTCTCCCAGCTGATATAAAGACGAACAAACATACAGACAGACAGAAGTATATAGAAAGACTCGCACAGAATGGGACAGGAAAACAAAATAACCCAAAATCAATAAACAAAAATACACAATAAATAAATAAAAATACAAATACAGGAATAAATACAGAAACACAAATAAATGAAAAAAATAATACCCAGATGATAACTGATAACATGCCAAGTTCAATCACAAAGCCCATCAAAATTATAGTGAGATCAATCGAGTGTGCAATTTATCAAAAGGCCGCTGCAATCACTCTCAATAAACCTTCACCGACAAATATCAGGCAAATGTCAACAAGTGCATGATGGACAGGTGGGATGTGCATTCAGTCGAACTTTTCTTTCAGGTTAATTATAGTCTTCGCTAGGTTTAATGTGGGCGTCACTCAGCAATCTAGTTTAGGATGTATGTTGTGTGTCGCCTGTCTGTCTGTCTGTATTTATCTATGTCTGTCTATCTGTCTATTTTACATTCTTCTACTCACCTCAAAGTAACATGGAAAAAAAGCTTTATTTTGATATGTAAAATACTGAGTTACAGGTTAAGGTCATGCTGTAAAAACTCTAAAAGCATTTTAATAATTTGATGGTGGAATTTTATGTTTATAGTAAAAAAGAAAAAAAAAAAAAAGCACATCAACAAACCTTTATTACTATTTTTTTTTTTTTTACTGATGGAGCAAATGTTGATTAATAATTTTTTCACGCGATTAACTATATATTATTGTATTTTTTTTTTTTTTCAGGTAAGCTGGATACTTCTCCTGACCTGGTATAAAGTTGTAAGTATATTTAAATCCACTTAATGCAGAACGGCAGATTAACTTAAACAAATCATTAGGTTCGATTTTGTTTGTCTTCCTTTGTACTCTTTATTGCTTTGTATCTTTCTCCCACATAATGTTGATGCGAAGACGGGGAAACAGAAGGGGGAAGCAGAGGGGTAGAGGAAGAAATGATGATACCAAAAGAAGAGAAGAAGAGAAACAAAGAAAGAAATGGAGAAGCAGAGAAAGAGATGATTATATGGAGAGAAAAACGAGAAGAGGGGAAACAAGGTGAAGTGAAGAGAGAAAAGGTGGAAAGAGGAAATGAAAAAAGGGGAGTGAGGTGTACACGGAGGTAGGGAGAACTAGGGAGACGCCAGGGAGTAAGTAAAAGAACATTTGATAAACAAGGGGAGATGTGAATGAGAGAGATGAATGAATGAGAACAGAAATGAAGGAACTGAACCTGACTGAGGGGAGAGAGAAATGTGGTAACGCAAGGGATTGAGAAGAATATTTGATTAACGAGGACTGATGATATGGAGGGAAGAGGTGTAAAAAAAAGAAAGAAAGAGATTAAACGAATGTATAGCCTAAGGAAGCAAGGGAACGAACAAAATCTGATAAACAAGGAGAAACGAAATTAAAAACACTGAAGACTGAATGAAAAAAAAAATAGTGATGCAGAAAGATCGAACTGAAATGAAAAGAGATGAAACGAAAGAAGAGATAAAAAAAATGGAAAAGAACAGATGTGATGAAGGAGTCAGATCAGATGGATAAAATAAAGTGAGAGATAAAAGATAAGGTGAAAACAAGGGAGTGAACAGTGGAGAATTTGATATTTAAAGAAAGATGAGAGGAGTGGAAATGGAAAAAGAGATGAAACGAGAGAAAAGAGAAATGATGCAGAAGGGATCCGGAGCTAAGGGAGAAAGAGAGAAAAGCAATGAATATTACTGAGTGGTAACACGGGGAAGAGAGTTGACAGGTGCAAATACGGTAAACAAGGAAAGGTGAGATGGAAAGAGAGAGAGGAAGAGAGAAAGTGTGAACGATAGAAGAACTAGATCTAACGTAAGTGAGAAGCGGGAGAATGACCAACATCATCATCAGTGTAAAGAACTTGCTCTGTGTGTATTTATGAGAGTGAATGTGTGTGTGTGTGTGTGTGTGTGTGTGTGTGTGTGTGTGTGTGTGTGTGTGTGTGTGTGTGTGTGTGTGTGTGTGATCCTCTGTCTCCCTTGAGTATCCCTCTCACTGTTCCTGTGTTAATATTTGACTCTCTCTACCAACTAAGTACCTATCTTCCCTACTCTCTCTTTATCTCTCACTCTCTTATGTACCTTCCATCTCTCTTTCTCTCTCTCTCTCTCTCTCTCTCTTTTATGTATGCACGTATAGATAGACAAAGTGTATATACATATGTCTATCTATCTCTCTATCTGTTCCCGTCTATCTATCGACCTGTCTCTATTTATCTATCCATCTGTCTGTCTGTTGTTCTTCGCTGTTGTCTTTCACTGAGCTCATTGTGATGTGTGGGTTGTGGATGAGGCTTTGTTTCTGTATATTTTTGAGAGAGAGAGAGAGAGAGAGAGAGAGAGAGAGAGAGAGAGAGAGAGAGAGAGAGAGAGAGAGAGAGAGAGAGAGAGAGAGAGAGAGAAAGTATGTACACGAATGTATGTTGAGTCGAGTCGTATCATTATCTGTGTCTATCTGTCTATCTATTTATCTATCTATATATATCTATGTTAGAATAAGCGCCTAATTTGACTTTTTCCTTGTCTCATTCTACACCCTCCTTCTGCAATAATTATGGCTGATGGTAGTGGGTTAGGTGGGATGGAGTGGATGTGGTCTCTGCAATATTCACGCCCTCTTACAAATTGCACGCTGGGTTGCAGAGAATGCAGGTTGGGGAGTTACCTTCCTGTTCAGCCCTCTCGCAAAAAATCAGAAAACCCTAAAAATCTTCCTGTGTTCTGTACGGTAAAATTTGTTGCTGATTTAAGCCGTAACACGTGAAAAATATAATGGTAGGATGTTGTGCTTATTATTATTATTTTTCTTTAACGCGATGACGTCTCTTTTGTTATACCCTTACGGTCTCCAAATGCCTTTATTCAATTGCTTAAAGGCCGCTGAAGGCGATGTCAAATGGCCAGAAATGAGTCATAACTCAGGAACCGGTGGCCCGATTGGACTGGAAATTGTTTCATTCTTGAAGTTAGAGCATTCTATCGGTACCTTGCTCTAACAAATATACAGAAATTGGATCATTACAATATAGATTCAGGAGAGAGTTTTCAAACTTGGCCGGTTAAATATCTATCTATCTATCTATATACCTAGGCTGCTTCCCCCAAGGAAAGGGAGGTAGCCGAGA
Organism: Coenobita brevimanus; assembly: GCF_032717465.1. Lineage (NCBI taxonomy): Eukaryota > Metazoa > Arthropoda > Malacostraca > Decapoda > Coenobitidae > Coenobita > Coenobita brevimanus. The sequence goes on from NC_136967.1 coordinate 3,595,048, forward strand.
CAGGACGACTCACTCTCCATTTACTCATCCATTCAAACACATTCATTTGCATCTTAGCCCCAAAGGGGAGAACGGACAGATCCTCACCGCACCACACCGCACAAGGGTCAACTGGGCAATGCAATCAGTGACATCCGCAGCAGGGCCCGACAGCAGAACTGGTTTACCCCTGCCACATCATAACAGACCCATCCCCTTACCCGCACCTGACCTGACTAGCTGATCAGACCAAATGCGGGAGAATATCCCCTCAGGGCTGCGTCATCACTTATTCATTCACAATTTCTCTCCATTTATTTCTGTCACGCACAGCCACTCTTCCTTGCTCAACAGACATCCCTCTCGCATCCAGCGCTCTCTTCACACTGTGCATCCATCCTATTCGTGGTCTTCCTCTCAGCCTTACACCTCTCACATCAGATCTAGTTATCTTTTTCACCAATCGCTCATTATCCATTCTCTCCATATGTCCAAACCATTGCAACACCCTCTGCTCAACTCTACCAGCCATCTCCCGAACAACTCCAGTTCTCCTTCGCACTTCATCATTTCGCACCCGATCCATACGCGTCACTCCACACATACTCCTCAGACATCTCATCTCCATTACATTCAAACTTTTCCTCTCTGCTACACCCATATTCCATGTTTCAGCCCCATATAATGCAGTCGGTACCACAACACCCTCATACAGCCTTCTCTTTACATCCATTCTAAGCGAACGACATTTAAACACTTTTTTCATTCCGGTTAAATATAGCATTCATTAATCCTTTTACTACTAAGGAACTCTCCCAAGATATATACAATCGTCCGTAGCAGCCAGACTAAAGTAAAAAAAAAAAAAAATATAGGACACCGGATTGAAAGAGGTAATGGATTTTTTTTTTTAATTCTATTAGAGCCGTGACACACTACTTCTGCGGCGTTTTGTAATCCAGGACTACGAGGGGAAAGTGTTAAGTAGCCTGAAGATCAAATTCCTTATTAAAAAGTGGCAGAAGCCTGTTTGCATATCCTTCTCATATTGCTTTGCAGGAAAACAGATGATTTTGTCTGGCGAAATACAATAATTCTGTAGCGACTCTTAGAAAGTATTTATGTTGACCTACACATCCACTGGTTCGTAACAGTTATCACTCTCAAGCTCCAATATTTTCCCTCAGTTGAATAAAATCGTCTGGCTTTATCAGGAACAGAGTACTAGTGATGCCTCGATCGTGGAAAAATTAAACAACACACTTCAATGCTACTCTGTGAACGAAATATATGTTAAGCAAATAATTACTTCTCTTAAATATCCTGTCTTTAAATCCAGTCCCAAATGCAACCTCCGTCACATATTAAAAGCTTGTTAACTGGCCTGTGGTGTTCGTGAGAGAAGTAGTGTCCGGTTACCACCTTGACGCTCTGTAATTAACCCATTAACCAGAGGGCAAGGTGGCACGCAAAACACAGTCGTATTTCATATCTTAAATTACAAACTTAAATGAGCTACACGAAGAGGCAGAAAAACCTTAAACTCTTCCGTACGAATTTTTTTTTCTAAAGGTGAATTAAATCGTCTAGTGATAGCAAGAATAATGGTAATACTACGCTACTTCCAGACGATTTTATTCAGCTCAAAACAGACCTCTTTAAAAGAAAGGGGGTTGAAGAGTATACAGTTTTAAAGGCATGGCTTATTTGGATTACTTTTTTCTGCGAGGTGGACCTAAGATATTCCCAAGACTTCATTTATCACTGAATCTATGCATGACCCACTTCATTTTAGCCTCGTACTTGGATGATAATTTCCTTTCCTCGTTTGTCTTCGCTTTCCTATGTTTCTCGACCCTGTTCACTCCCATCTGCGGCAGTGGGAAACAATGAGGATAGTGATCGTAATAAGGAGGACGACTGTGATGATGATGGCGATATTTTTCCTACCAAACTTCACCCCCAAACCCATCAACAAAACAGGAAATCCAAAATAAACCACCTCGTCCACAAATCATGATGACGATTGTGATGACGCTATTGTTCTTATTAGATGCCTTTACAAAATCCCGCCAAGAAATAATGAAATCCAAAAACAAAACACCTCTACCACAAAAAATGATGATGACTGTGATGATATTTTTCTTAAAAAAAAAAAAAAAAAAAAAAAAACGCAAACCAGCCCTACCACTAACTAACATTATTTTCAGAGTCTATCACATAATTTTTCAGGGTCTATTACAGTATTTTTCAGGGTCTATCACATTATTTTCCACGACCCTGACCACCACATAGCCCAGGATAACAGTGTCTCTGCCCCTGAAGGACCCCCAGCTGGACAAAAGGGCCAATCTGACTCCCCCTAACTCGGAAATTTACTGATTCCATCCCTTTTATTGCCACTCTGATTGTATTGCTCTCTCACTCCGCCTCTGATCTCCGCCTCCCTTGCTCTAACATGGCCTCGTTGTACACATTTCAAGTGAATTTTGATTTTAATACCACCTGGAATTACCTGTCTAGTCTATACCCAGAGACAGGTAACTAGTATCTATGCTTTAAAAAATCTGTATACATATTCTGCTATATCTATCTATCTATCTATCTGTCTATCTATATATCTATCAATCTATCTATCTATTCTTAATTTCATGTGTATAATAAGAAGCTGCCATTCCAATTAATACAATCTGTTTTAGTTAGGATGGATCTAAATACAACTGGTTTCGAAGTTGATCCACTCATTACATCAAAAAGAAACTTTTGATAATAATAATAATAATATCTTGGTTGAATTACAAGTACGATTTTATTCAGCAAGAAGAATATGAAACTCAAATTGCCGAGGAATTTTGGAATTTAAGTGTCAATGTCATATATTATTTGACAGAGTTTTAAACGGAAGAGATATCACAATGGCGACAGATCTGCGACGAAAAGCTTATAAGGTTCTCTCTCTCTCTCTCTCTCTCTCTCTCTCTCTCTCTCTCTCTCTCACACACACACACACACACACAGACACACAATGTAACAGTGCATTTTTTTTTATTTCATCAATTTAACTCCAAATACGCCTTACAAAGAATCGCTTTTAATCGTTCAGTATAAAACAAAACGATGACTAAACAAACGTAAAAACGAATAATAATAATAATAATAATAATAATAATAAACTGGCGGGGATATCATGCTTTTTACCCAAACGACAAAGAACAGGTGTTTAATCTGATAGCATTAAGAGTTTATATACACCACTAAAGATAAACTGGGCAACACCAAGACGCCAGAAAAAAGTAATAATAATAATAATAATAATAATAATAATAATAATAATATACGCGGTCAACAGCAAAATAACTACAGACCGCTTACTTTAACCTGGCAAAGCTCCCAAACCCCTTTCGTCTCAGGTGATGGCCAGGTGTAAAAAGTCTGGAGGGCTAATCAGACTCTAGCCTTTGCACCTTAAGTTGGCCCAGATTTTCGTCCTTTTGTTGCTTATTTCACGTACGGTAGCTCAGTGGCAGAAACAGACAGTGCTATAGGTATACATCCTTCCCGTGGCACTTCTTCGTGACTAGCATCATATTCTAGTAGTAATCCACTGTTATAACTAAGCATTCAAGATGGAGAGAGGTCAATTTTCGGCCAGGTTAGAGTAAAAGGGGTAGAGAAACCAAGTAGACTCCCTCCTACCTCACAGCCAAAACCTCATCGAATTTTACGAATCACGATTTAGTACTGACGACGTGGAAGTGACCCTGTTCCGTCAGATGAAAACAGACTAGAGACAATGGCTAGATCATATAGTTTTGCTGTGTTTTTTGTATTATTCAGGATTACGTCTTTCCCACTTCAACACCTCACCCTTATGTAACACTTTCGTCACTCCTCTTCAACACTTCCACTCACATGATAACACTCCCACTTCATTTCCAACACTTCCACCCTATTGATTACACTTTTCCGACTTCATCTCTTTCACTATCATGATTACACTTCTCCCACTTCATCATAAATACTTCCACTCTATTATGGTGCCATACATTTAAGCCCGACGTTTCCCATCCACACTGTTCTAAGGTTACCAATTTAATTCCAACATTTAAATTCATTATCACCAACTCCAAATAAACCCCAATACCCTACAACTACACATCTATCTATCCATCTGTTTATGTATTTATCTATTTATTTATTTGCAGTATTAATTTCAACAACCAAACAGCAGTGAAAGCAGGAATAAAACGCAGCGCGACAACCCAGTATAATATTCCGCAGCATGGGTTGGCAATGCAATATTTATACAGTATTTATGTAACTGTGCAGTGTGGCCTCTTTCAGCTCTTCATTAACCCGTTTTCTTTTAATTATTCATGGTGGATTTTCTTATTTATTTATTTATATATTTTTTGGCGGGTATTTGGGGATTTAGCTTTTGTAATTCCTTTGTTTATTTACTTATTTATTAATTCATTTATTTATTGATGGAAATATAATTATGAGGCCGATTTGTATGAAGCCTTTTGACTAGCGGTATTTTCCCCTCAGCTGTTCTAAGGACCTGAGAGAGAGAGAGAGAGAGAGAGAGAGAGAGAGAGAGAGAGAGAGAGAGAGAGAGAGAGATGCATGTTCTTTTCCTGAGCAAATTTTACATACAGGTGCCATGAAATCAAGCCAAATATTCACCAAATTTAATAAGCCTCGCGACTCTTGGGAAGCGAGAATATTTTGCACCCGATCATCCTATTAATGGGAAGTTTGGAGATATATATTTTTTTTCTTTTTTACTCTGTCTGGCTCTCTTTTTCTATCTTTTCTTATCTTTTTCTTTTTTTCTCTTCCTTTTTACTCTCTCTGGCTCTTTTTTATCTTTTTTATATTTTTATCTTACGTTATTATTTTTTTTTACTTTCACTTTTTTATCCCCTATCTTTTTTTTTTTTTTTTTTTTACTATCTCTGGCTCTTTTCACACTCTTAATTCATGCCTTTAGTGTCTTTGTAATATATTCATGTTATCTTCGGACGATTTTCTTCAGCTCAGGGAAACAACTCGTAATGAAGTGGCTACGAAAAAGCTCCACTCGAAAAAAAAAAATGCTCTCAAGCTCCTATGACTCGTTCTCGGCTGAATAAAATCGTCTGGCGTCAGCTGGAACAAGAACACTAGAGTTGCCCCGAGTATGAGAGGGTCAAGTAAAAAAAAAAAAAAAAAAAGGAGAAAAAAGGAAAAGGAAAAAGGCCCCGACTGCGACAAGGTTAATAAAAAAATACGAAAAAAATGAAAAAGGGACAGAAAAAAAAAAAGACAAGCGTACTCAAGTGATTCATGAAAAGGCTGGTAATTCTTCTCTTTTTTTTTTTCTTTTCATTATCTTTTTTCTTTTTTTTTTTTTTTTTCCTCCCCTCCTCGGGCTCCCTCTCAGCCTGGCACTAATCCGGAGACCCGTGTTAGCGAGGGACCCGATATTTACTCAGGCGCTTCACTCATTTACCCGGAGATTTATCATTCATGAGGCCGGGATTAATGAGAGAGAGAGAGAGAGAGAGAGAGAGAGAGAGAGAGAGAGAGAATCCATGTCAAGTCATTCCTCTTTCAAGTCTACAGTTCTTCGTCTGGTTGTAATTCTATGGGTAAATGAGGGACATAAACTGGTCTTATGAAGGGACGGTCTGTGAGAAATGGAATAATACAATATAAGGTCATATACTTAAACCCTAAATCGCCAAGTGGAATGCAAACCCCTAATTACAGGTCATTTACGGAACACCTGTTATTATTAGGTAGGGTTAGCCTGCATCCCACATTTCAGAACGCAGCCAGCAACCATACAGGAGGGCCAGATATATTCCATCATTATCACGTATCTCAAAAATCATCAAAAAATAGGGGTCTGCATCCCAATTTGCGACGTCTCATAATCCTCAACTCTTTACAATCCATTATAACTCTTTTTACGATAGAATTTTTTTTTTCTTATTTAGTACGAGAGGCTTGAGAAAAGAGCTTCAACTGTCGCATATCCTCCTGCTCTGTAACTCTTTAATGAACAGACTGGAAAGAGTTAACAGGTCTGCATTTCTCGCTTAACTTTGTACTTGCTAGTCTGTCAACATGGAAGAAGAATCACGCTTTTACGGTAGCCAAAAAAGTGCATACCTTCCTTAACAACTCAACAGGTGAGAGGTATGAGGAGAAGGCCGAGATGACGAAAATCGCTTAAAGGTAAAGAAATAATCAATAATCTCATCTAGAAGTAGTAAAAATTAAAGTGTCGTTGCAGTGTAAGGGCTAACATCTCGAAAGTAAAGAGGAAAAACAAGAAACTGTCAAGCTTAACATTTCATGGCACCGCGGCAGGAGCGAAGCTGGTGGAAGGAAGAAGTGCTGGGAGGAAGTAGCAACCAGGGATGGGCCAAGTTCCTTCGTTTTATATTGACCTGAACTCTGAGGCACGTCCAGGACAAACTCCGACTTTCTGCTCTCTGATTTCCCTAACTTCTTTTTGTCCTTGGTCAACATTCGTGTGGTAGTAGAAAAGTTCCCTCTCACTGTGATTTCTGTAAGTTTATTTTGTCTTTACCATTCCTGCAGCGCTGCACAAGAAAAAGTTTTGCTACACTTCGTTTGCATGTTATCTCTGGTGTTTTTTGTTTTCAACTTCGTCTCACAGCTACACTGAAACACATGAATCTGGAAAGTTGTTCATAAATCCCTCTGTCATTTGCGTACCTACTGTTATTTCCACTCCTTCTTTACACTAGAATTCATAGCATGTGATATGCGTAACTGAATTATTTTATTATTACTGTTATTAGACCACAACAAAAATTTCCTAGGGTAGACGTGGAGAAAAGAGAGAAAAATATTTAATAAAAGAAATATCTATTACCGATAATATAAAAAAAAAATAAAAGAAAAGGGCCACTTATCAAACTTTCCCTAACCAAGCATAAAATCGCCATCGCAGTTTAGAGGCGAATCCATCCATAATTCAGTACTTTTCATGTAGGTAATGATGACAGAACTGCCCCCTTTATGTGCACACATTCTCCGCTTTAACACCCATATCGACCACACAGGCGAAGGACGATTTTATTTACTTAAAAAAAAAAAAATCCAACACTCTAAATATGCTACCATCTCAAAGAATGTTTTTGCTGAGAATAATAAAATAATGGAGGATGATTTTACTCAACTCAGAACATTATCACGTGGGAAAACATCTAAACAAAAATCGACAACGTAGTAAAGGAGCTACCCATTTTATGATTCAGTATTGACGGTTCTTCACGCAGGTAATGGCGACGTGATTGCCTCTCCTACGTCCACACTTACACCTGTTTTACCGCCACTATCGCCCAGGTACACACGACTATGCCAAGACTCTCGCGATGGTGGGATGAAGGGCAAGAGGGTCGTAGGAAGAAGCTATACGTTTCTCTTTTCATGGCTTTGTTTTACGGGTCTCTGATATGGTGTGTGTGTGTGTGTGTGTGTGTGTGTGTGTGTGTGTGTGTGTGTGTGTGTGTGTGTGTGTGTGTGTGTGTGTGTGTGTGTGTGTGTGTGTGTGTGTGTGTGTGTGTGTGTGTGTGTGTGTGTGTGTGTTTTGGCTCTCTTGATGACGGGGTGAAGAGATTTAGAGACGTAGGTGAGTGAAGAGCTTGATGGTAGGAAGCTCTATAACCAGCTCTACGTGTTCAGCTGAGAGAAATCCCCTGTATGTATCTTCCCTGGCACCTGCCCCTGCTGTTGCTAGTTTTACCTGTTCTCGTACTCGGTCTCCTCCTCCTCCTTCCCCTCCACCCTATCGTCCATTCCTGTGTGGCCTATTGACTACAGGATTTGCAGAGTTCGATCCCCCTAGTGCAATATTAATACAGCACCACTACTACTACTACTACTACTACTATTACTACTATGAACAATAATAATAATAATACTAGCAAATGACGATGATGATGATGATGATAAAAATAAATATCATAAGTAAATAAACCAATAATTCAGATCCAACACAAGACTACTCCTTCCCCACCAATACCTTGAAGGAATTACTCAAAGACACGTGCCACTCAAAGACGAATCACGAGACCGAGGACGAAGGCTTGGAGGACGATGCATTCTGATTTTTGGCTTGTTTTCGCTGTGGACAATTTTATACAATTTAGGAAAGACCGAAGGAGTTTGGGAAAGGCATATATAAATTTTCCAGTTCAAACATTCCTTCTGTGTTAAATAAAATCGTCCAAGAATAGCAAGAGAAACCTGAAATACACTTAGGTAAAAAAATCCAGCTTACGCCCCCAAAAAATCCTTTAAAAATCAATCTTACGTAAAAAAATCCTTCTAAAGATCTTCGTAAAAACTCAGAGAGATTTTAAACACACAAACACCTTCAATTTTTATTTTTTTAAATCTGGAAGCGTTTTTTTTTTTCTTTTTCAATCTTGCTATCTCCATCAACCACTTCAGTCTGATGATGCTTTTATTTTTTTTTTTCATTTTTCGGCCTTCCTGTATGTATGTGTTCTTTGCCTTTTATTTATTTATTCATTTATTTTTACTGAGGGAGGCATAGTTTTGATAGTTGTGGTAGTAGTAGCTGCAACCCCAAGCTCATCTGAACGTGAACTTGGTGGACTGCAGGCTGAAGTTGCCCTCCTCCTGCAGTTCACCATCCTCCTTTTGGGGAGAGAGAGAGAGAGAGAGAGAGAGAGAGAGAGAGAGCGCTGAGGGACGTTTAATAACCGGGCAGTGGAGCAGCTCGGTTATATCGGTACCACCACGTGAAGGTGTCCCTCTCCTGTACTTATACCCATCGTTAACCCATTCAACAATAAATAATAAAACAAAATAAATAAAATAAATAATAAACAATAAATAGACACATAAATTCGTCTGGAAGTAGTAAGAATAAACTGGAAAAAAATCATGGCGCTGAAGTGATTAAGGTGACATACCTGCCGTTGCCATGGTAACCTCTCTCACCTGTCTCGCCTTAGGGTGGGTTGAGAGAGAGAGAGAGAGAGAGAGAGAGAGAGAGAGAGAGAGAGAAAGATAATGTGTGTCTGCTAATAACCCATACAATTCCATGCCAAACAGGAGAATATTAGGGTACTGAAGAGGTTAATGAGGGCTAAAGGTAAGCCCCTCTGCCTCCAAAGCTTATGCTGAAAAAAATCGTCTGTGGAAGAAAGTAATTAAAGTCTAAATATAACCCCTCCAGCTCGTCTCTCCTTAGCTGAATAAAATCGTCTGTATATAACAAGAAAATAACGTAACGAGAGAAAGGTTAATCATTCTTCCCACCTCTCTCTCCCTCTCTCTCTCTCTCTCTCTCTCTCTCTCTCTCTCACCTGCCCTACCTACCTGCCTCCCTTCCTACAATTCACGGTCGGTTGAAGCAGCCTTATATAATCTGCTCATAAACACATAGGACTTGAGCTGACGTGCTGTTTATATGTTATCGTCGTCATCATCGTCTTCGTCAGTCATAACATCGTCGTGTAAATCTTAATCATCTATAAGACTTTCCTTAACACTAGTGAGAGAGTTAAAATTATCCCCTTAATCTTTTCCCTATCATTGTTGCAAATATATATGATCTTCTATTCAAATAATTGCAATCAACAACTGGAATTTGCTCTCAGTTAAAACGCTGACCCTTAATTGCTTAGGGGGGAACAAGACCTCACTTAAGAAAATTCATTTTTTACTACCATCATCATCATCATCATCATCATCATCATCATTATCTCTCCTATTTTCCCAAAGACAATTTTAATCAGAAGAAAGAAACCCTTGTTTTTTTAAGCGATTCAGTATTTCTTATTTCCATTGGGAGGACAAATAAATAAATAAATAAATAAATATCTGGCGACAGAGCATACAGTACACAACACCAAAGTGCACCACCACCATCATCATCAACAACACACACAACATACAAGTGCATCATCATCATCATCATCATCATCATCCATCTCTCCCTGTCTCTGGATGAGGTGAGATGTGCCCAAATGCGGCGAGAGCAATAAAAAGAAAATTAAATACGCACAGAGGGTCTAGAAGTGAGCGTCCTGGTACAAAGACCCATTGAGTGATAGTACAGGTGAAATACTAGGCCAAACGCACTCTTTCTGACGCCATCTCTCGGCCCAACGCACTCTTTCTGGGGTCATCTATACACGCTACACGACGTCATCACAGGCAGGGTTGTGGCGATATATACTTTACAGGTGCAATCTTCGTCAAAAAGAGTGTGTGTATGTCTTTATCTGTATGATGGATGGATTTATCAGAGAGAGAGAGAGAGAGAGAGAGAGAGAGAGTAGATAGTGTGTGACAGGTAGAGGCATAGGTAGGAACTGATTACACCAGGTAAGGGACCACGTCGTAGGTCATTGGGTCACCTGTCAACCTGCATAACTTAATTAATGAGAGTCAATACCTGTTGGCCTCTCCCCTACCCTATTTCTCCCCCCTCCCTCCCCACTGTCACTGGGAATAGGCAGACTGCTTGGCGGGTGGTAGGGTGGAGGGAGAGGTCGAGAGGGAGAGAAGTAAAAGGGGAGGAGGGACGACAGAGGAATAGGGGAGAGAAGTGGAGAGATGGAGGGGAATAGAGGTAAGAGAGAGAAAATGTTAATTAAGGTAAAGAGGGGAAAGGAGGAGGTGAAGTAAAGGGAGAGGAAGAAGAAATGGAGGAAGAAGTGGTACAGAGAGAGAGGCAGAGGGGGAGAAGGGAGGGCTGGAGAGAAGATGGATAGGGTGAAGGAGAAACGTTGGGAAAAATGGAGGGAAGGAGAGGTAGAAGGGGCAAAAATGTAGATGGAAAAATGAAATGGAAAAAGGCAGAGGGGGAAGAGGTACTTGGAGGGAGAGGGGAGGGTGGGAAAGGTGAAGGGAGAAGGTAAAGGGGAAGAGGGGAATGAGGGAGAGGTATGGAGACAGAAGGGAAGGCAAAGAGGAGGTTGAGGGGAGGAGAGAGAGGTAGCCGGGAGGTAGGACGGTGAAGAGGAAGGTGGAGGTAAGTAGGGGGGATGTTATGGGGGGAAGAGGTAGGGGGGAGACTGTCAACTGTGCCTACGTCAAATGATCAGGTGAATATTCCCAACACGAAAAGCGAAACTGGGCCAAAGCAGAAGCCAAAATAATTTAATGTGCAGTGGCAATCAATACTCCATTTACACGTATGAGGTTCCCAGAGTGATGAAAGGAGATTCCAACTCTTCCAACTCGCGTAATATTCGTTTGGTTTAGTCAGAGCTTCATGTAACACAGCTTCAAGACGGTGTAAATTATTCCTGATCCCAACTACACACTTGGGATTAAATGTGTGTACAGATCTGGTAATATACATCTAAGCTTGGGGATCTGATGTGCCATACGTACGGTTGAGATCAGTTGTTTCTGTACCCAATTCTATACCGTATTCGTATATTACAGTCTAAATCAAAATTATGAGTCATTCTTGTTGTCGAGGTCTTTTGCCAACTTCCACGGTGCACAACTGGGATATATTTTAGTTAGCTACATGACGCGGCAAATCCACGGTGGATGCTCTGGAAGAAAAAAGGAAAAAAGGAAGAATAAAAAAGGGTTCCTGAGCGGTGGCCAACAGGGTATACAAGAAAGACAACACACACACACGCACACACACACACACACACACACACACACACACACACACACACACACACACACAGAGCGAGGTTCTTCAGGGAGGTCCATAAGGGGGGAGCCAGCCCATAAGCCACGGTCGAGTGCAAGACAAACCATGTTAAATCCACGTAAGAGGAGGAGCCAGGGAGCTATTGTGAAGCCCCTCTCCCTTATTGTGAAGCCCCCTCCCTATTGTGCAGCCTCCCTAACTGTGAGGTCCTCCCCCCCGCCCATGCTCCCCCAACCCTCCGTCCCATATCCATCATCCACCCCCTCTCCCCCCAACCAACCTCACCAGCCCTCTCACACGATAAATTTAAATCGCCCCGTACTGTGAAACCCTCTTCCACTGTGAAACCTCCCACTGTAAACCCCTTATTGTGACGCCCCATGCCCCCCTCTCCCCTCCCCTCCCCTCCCTCATCCGACACAGCCTCATCCCACACCACTAACCTCACTCACACCATCAAGTTTAAACCTCCATTATGAACCCCCACCGAAGCCCAATTACTGTAATACCTCCTCTAATATGAAGCCTTCCAAACACCCCTCACCCCAACAAACCCAACCGCACCCTTCCCGCCCTAACCCCGCAGCATCACCACCCGTTCCATTAAGTTTAAGAATACTGTTGTGAACCCCAGTTTAATAAACCCCTCCTTGTAAGCGTTCCTATTGTCATGTTCAACCCCTCTCCCGTCCCCTATCCCACCCGTCTCACTCCAGCCCATCCCAACCAACCCCACCCACACCACCACCATCACAGCCCACGCCAGTACGTTGAAGCCTCCTGTTGTGAACCTTCATTATGAAACCCACTACTGTAAAACTCCCTGAACCATCTACTGTGAACCTGAACCCCTTACCCCTCTCCTAACCCACCCCTCTCATCCCAACCCCACCCAGCCCACACCAGCAGCACAGCATCGCACCATTAAACCTGTTGTGAACCCTCTTTAGTAAAACCTTATATTGTGAGTGAATGTGAACCTCCCATATCCCCCGTACCGCACCCCTCTCACCCTAACTCCACCCAGGCTTACCCCGCACCAGCACCGCACCGCACCATTAAGTTTAAACCAACACGGGCTGATGGATCAAAGATACACCACTTACTCGATCAAAGAGGCTGCAAACCGGCTGGCTGCACCTTCAAAGCCGAGGCACGGGATCATTGTGTACACAGACGCCCAGAAACCACCAGGAAGCCCCATGCCTTACGTCCGGCTCCACCCTGACGAATGCCGGTACAGACACAGAAAAAAAAAAAAAAAAAGATCACCCACTTCAGTCATGCTTTCTTTCTCTCTATCTCTCCCTCAGCCATTCTGTTCTTTCCACAATATAAATACACACACACACACACACACACAAATACAAGGAGTGAGAAGCCGTAAACCTCTTTGCATTTCTCTAGTCAAAGGCAGTGACGGTGTGTAATGGAAGGGAGAGGAAAGGATGGAGAATGCCGGGTTATAGGTTTTTTTGTTGATGGATGGATGGATGGATGGAAGGATGGATGGATGGATGGATGGATGGATGGATGGATGGATGGATGGATGGAAGGATGGATGGATGGATGGATGAACTGATTCACAATTAGACAGACAGACACATGAACTGACAGACAGACAGAGTGATAAATGCACATATGGGTTGACAGAGACAGGGATGGATGGACGGAGGGATAGATGCGCACCCCCTCCCCCCCCACACACACATTTATCTACTTCCATAAACATTCTCTCTCTCTCTCTCTCTCTCTCTCTCTCTCTCTCTCTCTCTCTCTCTCTCTCGTTAACTGGGTGTGACGTGTGGGAGGGGCTGCGTCACCCCCAATTAGGCCATGCGAGTCCCGTCACTGGGAGTCTCATTATCGCACGCAACCCTCCCACGCACACGCAATTCCACGCAACCCTCGCATCTCTCGCAGACACGCGCAAATTCATGCACTTTTCACATTTCCCCTAGCACGTGCACGCATATCCACGCAACCCTCACATTTACCCTCACACGCTCACGCAAATCCACACACACATTATCTCAAGTCTCATCAACGCACGCATATCTATGAATGTAATCTTATTCACGTAAATCCACGCAAGAAAATCCACTCACGCGAATCCAGTCACACGAATTTCAGAGACTCACGCAAATCCTGTGAATTAACGAACGCAAATTTATCACATCGATCTATGCACGCTTATCCCACGCACGCAAATCCACGACCATGTATCCTCAGGCACGCAAACCAATATATGAAAAATCTCATGCACGCAAATCGTCTCAGGCAAATCCACGCACGCAAAATCGCTCAGGCACACCCAAGGACTGAAACATACATGCATATACAACGCAAGCAAGGAAGACTACTCATTCACACCTACGCACGCAAGAAATACATCAGCTTACGCATTAACACATCCATCCATCATGACACACACACACACACACACACACACACACACACACACAGAACTGTAAATCTGCAGAGTATGTGGCATGTGATTTACCTCTCCACTCTTCTTTTTCTCTCCTTGTTTTTTTCCTCTCTTTTCTTGTCTCCTTCTCCTTTTCCTTTTCTCTTCTACCTTCAGCTTCTTCTCCTCTCCTCTCTTCTCCTCTCTATATTCGTGTTTCATATTTAAGCCACATTGCTCTCTCTTTCCATTCAATCACCTACTCCTATATCCCTACGTATTCTCTTCCTCCCTGTCTTCCTCTGTCTCTCCTTCCCTCTTTTCCTCCCCAGACCTACTCTCCCTTTCCTCCCTTTTCTTTTCTTCCCTCACCAATCATAGTCCCTTGTCTCTCACTCCTCCCCCTCCATTCCTTTTCTCTCCATTTTTCTCTTCTCTTCTCTCTCTCTCCTCCCCTCTCCATAGCTGACTCACTGCAATAAATCTTCACCCTACACCCTACCCTCACCTTCCCTGATTCACTTTCACGCCAATACTCTCTCTCTCTCTCTCTCTCTCTCTCTCTCTCTCTCTCTCTCTCTCTCTCTCTCTCTCTCTCTCCTGTTCCATAAACTCAATCTTTCCTCTCCTTGCCGGTTTCCTCCTTATCTGTTTTTCTTTCAGTTCCAGTCTCTCTCCATCCTTCCCTCCTCATCTCTCCTCTTTCTCCTTCGTTCCTTATTCGTTCGTGTTTTCTCATATCTTGTCTCTATTTCATTCACTTTTTCCATCACTTGTCCCTTCCACTTTCCTTCCTCTTCCTTCCTGATTGTTCATTTCTCCATTTCTTTCACTTCTCTCCTCTTCTTTCCTTCATCCTTCTCTTCTACCCCTCCCTCCATACTTCCACTCCTCCTCCTTCTCCCCTCCTCCATCTCCTCCTCCTCTCCCTCTTGCTCTTCCTCCTCTACCCCTCTTGCCTCGATATATTCACTCCTCCTTCCCCTTCCTTTCTATCCCTCCACTCTTCCCACTTCCTTTCTCTCCACTTTTCCTGCCCGTTTCTATCCTCTTCCCTCTTTCCTCCATTCCCTCCATCTCTTTGCCACTCCTCCTTCCTGTCCCACTCCTACTTTCCTCCATCTCTCCACTCCTCCACAGCGGGCCACCACAACAATACCGGAGAAGACAGTAATTGTGTGGCAAAGACCGGCAAATGGACAATGAAACCCTCCACCACAATACCACACCACTATACCATCACAATACCACTTCACCACACCACTATACCATCACAATACCACTTCACCACACCACTATACCATCACAATACCACTTCACCACACCACTATACCATCACAATACCACGCCACCACACCACTATACCACCACAATACCACGCCACCACACCACTATACCATCACAATACCACGCCACCACACCACTATACCACCACAATACCACTTCACCACACCACTATACCACCACAATACCACTTCACCACACCACTATACCACCACAAAACCACGCCACACACCACTATAACATCATAATACTACAACATTATATCAGTATGTCACACCATACTCCCACTACACCAGACCACAATACCACCACAGTACCACATCACCACTAAATCACACCATTATACAACAATGCCACACAATAATACCACCCCACTACCACGACACTACAATACCATCTCTATAAATCATCTCATCACAACGCCACACCACACCACACCACACTATCACAGTACTGCACCACAACAAATAATACCACTATATCATCACAATGCCACACCTCTATACACCCACACCATCACACCACTATACCATCAAAACACCACACCACCACACATCATTATATACCGTATATAAAAAAAAAAACGCAAAAGGAAAACACGAAGGAAAACTGGATTACATTTCTTCCCATTGTGATGATGATGATGATGATGATGATGATGATGAAGTGAGGAAGGAGGGAGACACTAATGATAATAGTGATAACGAATGATGTAGTATTATTACTGATAACGATGGCCTATGATCATGAAGAGATAATGAAGGCAATGACGATGACTACGACGATGACGAAGAGAATGACAATAACAAGAAAATAATAACGATGATAATAACGACGACCACAATGATGATGACGACGATGATGATGATGATGATGATAAAAATAATAATGATGATGATGACGACCATGACGATAATAATGATAAAAATGATGATGATGATGATGATGAAGAACCTAACCTAACTTATGCACCACACTAAGATCCCCCTCTCCACCACACCACTACTTTTCACCACACTGTCTCTTCACCACAATTACCACATCCCATTCGAATTACTTTTTTCTCTCTCTCTCTCTCTCTCTCTCCTTTCGCTTCTCAAAAGTTCTTGCTAAAATTTTTCTTCTTTCTTTTGCTCTTTTTTTTTTTTTCGTGTAAATTTAAAGCATTGTGTGATCCAGTTGGTGGACGATTTTCTCTCTCTCTCTCTCTCTCTCTCTCTCTCTCTCTCTCTCTCTCTCTCTCTAACTCCAATGACCAAATGTTTGCAGTTCAACATTCTTTGGGGTGAGAGAGAGAGAGAGAGAGAGAGAGAGAGGAGAAGGAACTGATAGACAGACACACAAGCAGGCAGATATACTAAAATAGATAGAAAAATAGGCACAGGTAGGAGATATACGAGAAAAGAGAGGAAAGGAGGAAAAGGGAAAGAGAAAAGAGAGAAAGAGAAAAGAGGGAGAGAGAGAGGGAAGAAAAGGTAGAAGACACGAGGAAAGGAAGGAAGGAAGGAAGGAGGGAAGGAAGGAAGGAAGGAAGGAAGGAAGGAGGGAAGGAAGGAAGGAAGGAAGGACAGAGTGGAGGTAAACACTTAAAAGAGTGGAGATGGGGACGATGGGCCTTTGTTGATGTACGGCTTAAGAGGAGGACGAGGAAGAGGAAGAGGAGGAGGAAGAGGAGGAGGAAGAGGATGGCGAGGAGGAAGAGGAAGACGAGAAGGAGGATCAGAGAGAAGAAAAATTGGGAGTACTAAGGGGGGGGGAAGAGGGAGAGGAGGAGGAGGAGGAGGAGGAGGATGGCGAGGAGGAGGAGGAAGACGAGAAGCAGCAACAGAGAGAAGAAAAATTGAGAGTACTAATGAGGGGGGGAGGGGAAGGAAGATAAGGAAGAGGAGGGAAAAGGAAAAGGAAGAACATGAATGAGGAGGGGGAGATGGCAAAAAAGGAGAGGAGGAAGGCACGAAAGGAATAACGACACTAGGAGGAAAAAAGAATGGATCACATGAAGAGAACTTGGGAGTGAGGAAGGAAAACATGATGATGATGATGATGATGATGATGATGATGATGGTGATGACGATGATGATGATGATGATTATGAATTTCCCCACACTGCACCTCACACCCTCCTCTTCCTCTGCACATTCAGTATTCTTTCTCATCTCTCCCCCTTCACTCCTACTTCATCCCCTCTCTCCCCAGCCCCTCTCCCCTCTCGCCCGAGCCCCTCTCCCCTCTCTCCTCAGCCCCTTTCCCCTTTCTCCCCAGCTCCTCTCCCCTCTCTCCCCTGCTCCTCTCCCCTCTCTCTCTCCTCATTTCATCAACCAAAGTGACGTACATTGGAACACATTTCTATAAACACCTTTTGTTACCTTTTGCATCTCTAAGCGAGTCTATCCCGTATCATCCACCCCCTCTCCCCTACCCCACCTTCCACCCCCTCTCCCCTACACCCACCTTCCACCCACTCTCCCCTACCCCATCTTCCACCCCCTCTCCCCTACACCCACCTTCCACCCACTCTCCCCAACACCCACCTTCCACCCACTCTCCCCTACCCCATCTTCCACCCCCTCTCCCCTACCCCCATCTTCCACCCCCTCTCCCCTACCCCCATCTTCCACCCCCTCTCCCCTACCCCCATCTTCCACCCCCTCTCCCCTACCCCATCTTCCACCCCCTCTCCCGTACCCCCATCTTCCACCCTCTCTCCCGTACCCCCATCTTCCACCCTCTCTCCCCTACCCCCATCTTCCACCCTCTCTCCCCTACTCCCATCTTCCACTCCTTCTTTCCTACCCCCATCTTCCACCCTCTCTCCCCTACCCCCACCTTACTCAATCTCTTTTCCACCCTCCACCCAATTACATCCCCATTCAACCCTCTCGCTTACTCTCCTCTTCTCCCCTCTTCCGTCCCCTCTCTCCTTACTCTCCTCTTCCATCCCTCTCTCTCTTAACCCCTCCCCCCTTGATATCCAACCCTTCACCTATCCCCTTCCATCGATTCTCCTTTAAGTCTATCTCCCACCCCTTTTCTTTACTCTCTTTTCCACTCATCCCTTCTTGCACCCCTCCTCCCTTCTCTCTCCATTCCGCCTCGTTTCCACTCCCTCCCCCCTCTCTTCCACCCCTTCCCCTTCTCTCTCTCCCCCTCCCCCGGGATAGGTCAGTTCGGCCCTCTGACACAGCACGCGTCACCGGGGTAAATATTGCAGAGTTGGCGAAATATGCAGAGAGACGAAGACGCGGGATGAGGAGGGGAAGAATGGGGGAGGAAAAATGAACCAGGAGAGAGGAGGAGGGAAGTAAAGCTGAAGAAAAGAGTGGAAGGAGGTGAGAGGAGGAGGGAGAGGAGGAGAGTAGGAACAGGAGAAAAGGAGGTGGGAGGAGGAGAGAGGAAAAGCAGAGGAAAAGAGTGGAAGAAAGTGAGAGGTGGATGGAGAGGAGGAGAGTGGGAGTAGGAGAAAAGGAAGTGGGAGGAGGAGAGGAGGGAGAAGAGAGGGGGGAGAACAGAGGGGTAGAAAACACTGGAGGAGAGTAGAAGGATAAGTAGGTGAGGAAGAGGAGAGGAAAAGGAGTGAGGACGATGCGAGAGACAAGGAACATTTTGCGTAAGTCGGTGGAAGGACGAAGAGGTGGGAAGGGGAATGGAGAGGCAAGAAATAAGTTGTGGAAGAAAGACAATGACTAGACGAGAGAGAGAGAGAGAGAGAGAGAGAGAGAGAGAGAGAGAGTCATAAGCACGAATAAAACAAACATAAATAAATAAAAGACTTCACAGTACCTATAGGAAAATTAGCTAATCCAAAGGTAAATTCTCTCTCAATATATCCATCTAAAATTCCAAAGAAAATGATGAATAAGGTGTGTATACAAAACTTTCATGCCTGCTGGGGTGAAGGGACGGAAGAGAGATGTGTGTGTGTGTGTGTGTGTGTGTGTGTGTGTGTGTGTGTGTGTGTGTGTGTGTGTGTGTGTGTGTGTGTGTGTGTGTGTGTAAGGTGATGATGGGAAAAAAGATACTATTAATCTTGGCTATGTAAATTGAAGATGAAGATATATAATTCTCTCTCTCTCTCTCTCTCTCACACACACACACACACACACACACACACACACACACACACACACACACACACACACTCCAACCCCCAAACACTCCCACGACAAATGCATCAGCAAACCTTGTCACGGAGGCCAGAAAGCGGTGGAAAAAGAAAGGAAAAAAAAAAAGGAAAATCAAAAGGTATCCGTATGGGGGAGAAGCAAAACACACACACACACACACACACACACACACACACACACACACACACACACACACACACACACACAAGGAAAAGGTGCCCGCCGGTAGGTAGTGTTAAATATGTTCAGTGTTTTCAATGAGAAGTAAAAAAAAGAAGTAAAACGAAAAATACAGATAACAAGGACCGCCTAAATAAAGAGCAAATAAAAATGTAATAAAGCACATACGTACCCAGATACATAAAAAAAAAAAAAAATGGTGCCCATATGAAGTAACAGCAAAAAATTATCTTCCAAAAAAATACCCAAAATGGATTGATAATAAAAATAAAAGGTACCCACTGCAGAGAGAAAAAGGGATAAGGTGGCTGTATGAAGCAAAGAGGAATAAACACAAAAAAAGAGTGCACGTATTTAGTAATGTCAAAGAAAAAGAGAGAAAAAGATAGAAAAAGAAATCTAAAAAAATGAAGTGTACAGAGGGTGAAAGATAGAAAAAAAAAAGGTACCCCTATTCAGTCAAATGCCGACACCCCCTCACGTAAACACAAAAAATGAAAACCCAACTAAGTGATAGCCTGTGTGAAAGTGTGGCTGCGAAGGGGGGAAAGGGGGATGGAAAAGGGGAGAGTGGGTGGGAGAGAAAGCAGAGGGGAGAGAAGGGAGGGGGAGGGAAAGGGGGAGAGAGACGGAGGGGGGCAGGGCAGGTGAGGTGAGGTGAGGGAAGCAAGGTACCGCATCGACAGGTATGGATTTCTCACAGTCACTATTGTTTCACTGTGGCGTGTGGTGACAGAGGCGTACCTGCTCTGTCACCGATGATGTATGGGAAAGGTGGAGTTTTGTGGTGCTGTGGAGGAGGTGGAGGTGTGGCAGCTGTGGTGGAAGTGCGGAGAATGTGTCGGAAAATGTAGTGGTTTGGTAGGTGGCTGTGTGGTGGTGAGAGGCCGTGGTTGTGGTATTCGCTGTGGTGAAGTGTGGTAGATGTGGTGGTGGTGGTCTGGTGAAATGATGTGTGGTGGACTGGTGACAGGAAGCGTTATCGCAAAATATGGGGGGGGGGGAGAGGGGGAGTCGAGAATTGTGGCAGACTGTATTGGAGTGTGGTGTGTTTCGTGGTAGTATGTGTGGTGTAAATGGGGGTAGGTAAAGTGCTGGTGGTGGTTGTGGTGGTGGCGACTGAGTTTTGTGGTGTGTGTGGAGTATAAACACACACACACACACACACACACACAAACAATAATCACCAGATCTGTCTGTCTGTCAGTCTGTCTGTCTGTCTGTCTGTCTGTCTGTCTCTCTCTCTCTCTCTCTCTCTACCAACAAGGCGAGAAAGTAAACACCCACCACCATCCCCATTCCCAGGAACCCCACCATGCCGGATTTGTGATGCCTTGTCCGGAATTGTGGTAAGGGGGTCCGTATTATCTCTCTCTCTCTCTCTCTCTCCAAACCAGATTCACAAGAGGTGTTAGAAAGAAGCAAGAGAAAAAAAAAATCTCCCAAATCGCTAAAAATCAGCTGAAATTGCTAAAATATTGCTAAGGTTTGTCAAATCTCTAAAATCAATATATTATCCAAACCTTTTTTGTCTCGAGTCATCTCAGTCTAAATGATTAAGGATAAGTGACCGGTTGTTCGCCCCTGTGTGGATGTGAGCAATAAACCCCAACCTACCCTTGGACGTAAACCCTTATGAGAATACTGAGGGAGATAATGGAGAATATTCCTAACCCTCTGCCTACGCGATATTTCCCAGCCTGAATAAAACCGTGTGGAGAAGGCAAAGATAAATATTACAATGCGTTACAATCCTTAGGAGGTTAATATTCAGACTATAGTTCATTCATTTTAAGTAGGTGGAAATCTTTGCTTTCTTGCAGCTTATTGCGCGTTGGTCAGTGGCAGAATTGAATAATACTGTGGTTCTACATCCTGTCCATAGAACTTCTTCGTGACTAGCACCATATTCCTAGTGTTATATCTCTCGTTACAGCTCAATATGCAGGATCGAGATATTCCAGTTCTACGCCTACCTAAAATGAAGAGAATATAAGAGTCTTAAAACAAGTACGTGATCGACACTCATTATTTTACAATTTAAAGGTTACCGTGCCATCCCGGATCATATGACATTTGCCTCACTATTTTTGAGTCCTTTTACGAAACGCCAACTGGACTCACTGATCAGATGGTTCGTGTGTGGGATGAGAGTCGATTCTGATGTTTTCGTGTTCAAGTCCTCACTATGGGGAGGTCTTGTTTCGTGTTTTATTCTTGCTACCACCATGCTGTCTACCTACCTATCTATCTATCTATCTATAAACTCGATTTGCTTCATCAGTTCAATTAAGGACAACAGAGTCAAATTATTATGACTGCGTGTGTTTCAATTGTTTTTTTCTTCTATACGTGTCTATATTAACCTTCACCTGCCTGACCGTGAACTATATTTGGCTTTAATAGATACAGGTGAAAATGTTTGTTGGTCACGACTCTTTGTGTGTGTGTGTGTGTGTGTGTGTGTGTGTGTGTGTGTGTGTGTGTGTGTGTGTGTGTGTGTGTGTGTGTGTGTGTGTGTGTGTGTGTGTGTGTGTGTGTGTGTGTGTGTGTGTGTGTGTGTGTGTGTAAGTTCTTCGATTCTTTTAGTTCGCTCACAACCTGCTCTCAACCCTCTGACGACAATAAGAGTTCTGTTTTTGTCTATTAGTCTGTTTATCTATCTATCTATCTATCTACCTATCTATCTATCTATCTACCTATCTCCCTTAATCGTCACCATGTCGCCCTGTTCTCTGTTATTAGGTTGCCCTCCCTCCAGCTCAATCCTGTCTACTCAGATTCCTCTCCAGCCCATCCCTCCACCTCATCCTCGGTCTCCCACTCCCCCTCTCCATCTCCACCTTACATACACTACCCAAGTCAAGCTCACATTTCCCATTCGGTCCACACGGCACGTTGTATTTTTTGTAATTCATCACAGAACGAAGGAAATCTCAACTACAGTACTCTATTAATTTAGGGTTAGTAACGGCGTCTCATCGTCAGAATTAACTGCACCTCTCTGACCTCCACAACCTGTTTATCACCACAATTCATAACACCAAATCTCGTCCAAACCCACATACCGTCACAGGTCATTTCGGTATCCAAGTTTACACACCATCATAGCAACTCCAGTAGCACGAACCCAACACATTTGTCTCTGAGGCCCACTCATCACCACATTCCATCACATTCCCTTCCTAGTCATCATCCACTCACCACCCCATCAAGTGTCACCTTTCATCACACCCCTTTTTATTACCCTAAACCATCAGGCACCATCACCACCTATCAGCATCACTAAATCATCATTAATTCATCACACGCAGCACATTATATACCCAAAAAGCTTCTTATTGACAAACAAAATCAGATATTATCACAACCCACCAGCCAGCACAAATGAATCGTCACGTCACACACCTTACAATCCACTCATCTTACTCATTTATAACGACGAAAATCACTACTTATTCCTTAACACATTCGCCTCATCCACTTATCACTACTAAAGCCCGTCACCATTACCCCCAGTACATTATGAAAGCCACTTAACACAAGCACATTATCCTCCATACTCGTCACTTCAGACCATTCACCCATACCTTTAGCAACTGAAT
The DNA here is from genome assembly GCF_032717465.1 of Coenobita brevimanus. Lineage (NCBI taxonomy): Eukaryota > Metazoa > Arthropoda > Malacostraca > Decapoda > Coenobitidae > Coenobita > Coenobita brevimanus. Next base: position 3,618,310 of record NC_136967.1, read on the forward strand.
ATCGCTATTATATTCGTCACCCCTGATAACACAATCATCACATTTGTTACCAGTCTTCCACACCACTTATTCGTTACCTTAGACCAGTTAAATCTTGCTCAGGAAACATTATGTACATACCATTACCATGGCCCAGAATCACTTACCACCACCACTTGCACGCATACCACAGTGAAAGGCTTGAGGTGGCAGTGAACCAGTGAAGGGAGTGGGGCGGTACCACACACCACCACGGCAAATCTGTCACTTCAGATACCCTACAATATATTCAGTGTCATCGTCGTCATTCCCAACACCATAATTAATATTCCCATAACCATCATCATATCATAAATCCAACTACCATCAGCCATTTATCTTTAGACTATTACTAATGCTCCAGCCTGCATCACTCACAATACATACATCGTAGTCACGAGAATAGTAGGTGGGTGGTTACCATCGACCTACGAAGGACTGACGAGGGACCAAGGCCCGGTAACTGGTCTTATACAACACTCCCGGTGGACTCTACCAGTTACCAAGCAGGCAATGTCCCGACTGAGACTACTGTTCATGCGAATCTATGTACAGCTCATTCTCTTGGGGGCTATACCTCCTCCATTTTCCCTCGCACCTCGCCAAGTGGAAGGACCCTCTACCGACCTTGGTGAAGCGCTGTTTGCCACCAGAAGGCGGCTGCTTGCTTGTTGTTGATGGGTTTGTTCGACAAGAGAGACAAGGGTAGAGCAACAGCAACAACAACACCAAACTTATTATTAGAACTCCGCCCTACTTACATGTTACATTAATCCTTCTCCAGTACATTTATGACAACCACGTATGACCAATACCTTTACCATCCACCAAGATATCTAATCCTCCATACCAGATCACCTTACAATCCTTTCATCATAGTCACTTGTCAGTAAAATACCAGTCTACTTATCTATCAGTTCAGACCACTCACCACCATTCCGTCTACCGCAAACACTTGTACCTAGCCACTACGGGACACCATCACTACACATCAGTATACTCTTAATAATTCGGCAACTCAGATAACTCACAGTACATTCATCACAGCCACTCACAGCCAGCCAACATAAAAAACTACACCCACACCACATCACACCACACACTGACTACCGCTACACCAGACACCCTCATCACACACCTGCATAAATAATTCAACAGATCAGATACTTCGCTCTGCATTCATCAAAGCCTCATATATCTACCCACCATCAAGGAACCATTACACATCACACCACACCTCACACTGGCTGACCACCGCCCCACGCATACCAGGAGGGGTGATGGTGTGAAATGGTGTAGTGTGGAGTGGGTGGGGTGGTTCAGTCAATAAACCCCAATGATGGATGAGCTGAACTGCCATTGTCGCAAACCCAAGGGCAATACTTGAATCTATACCAGGAACCCGATAAATATGCTCTGTACTCTCGAGGACAAATATTCGCCTAATATTTCACGTCTTTTGGTTCTTACTCTCCTCTCCTGACTAATATTCCTAAGGTGATAGAGATTTGGTATCTTCATCGGTCTCAGTATTTTACCTCTTCTACTTTTCATTTTCCTCTGGTTGTTTATATTCGTCTTTTTCGTCTTCCTCTTCGTCTTCCGGTCATTCTCTTTCCCTCCGCTTCATCTTGTAATCATCTCTCCCTCTTCTTCGTCTATCAATCATCTCGCCCCCTCTCTCTCTCTTTCTCTGTTCCCCCCCTCTCTCTCTTTTTCTCTGTCCCCCCCCCCTCTCCGTCTCTCAGTCATTTCTCCTTCCCTCCTTCATCTCCCCAGTCCTGCCTCCTCTTTCTCCTCATCCTCCTCGTCATCTCCCCGGCGTCAGTTTATCCTTCAGAAATCCCCCAACAGAGGATTTTCCCGAGGGTAACAAAACACAAGAAAATATTGGTTTCTCGTCACCATCACCGCCTGCCATTGTGGGCGAAGGTGATGATGGTGATGGTGATGGTGATGGGAGTGGTGGTGCTTGTATTGATGGTGACGGTGATGGTGATGGGACTGGTGGTGTTAAGTGATGATGATGATGGTGATGGGAGTGGTGGTGCTTGTAGTGATGGTGATAGTGATGGTGATGGGAGTGATGGTGTTAGTGATGGTGATGATGATGATGTTGATGATGATGATGATGATGTCAGTAGCAGTGATAGCTGTGGTGATGGTGTTATTAGTGTGACCGATGATGGTGATGATGGGTAAAAAAAAAAAAAAAAAAAAAAAGGGAAATACAAGGTTAATTATGCTGATGACTTTGCATGATGAAAATGCCAGCAGTGATGATGATGATGATGATGAAACAAGAGGTGGCAATACACAAAAACTCTCGACAAAAGTGGAAACAGCACCGATAACAACGCCTCCTTAAAATACCATATAAAAAGGAAAACGATAAAAAAATAAAAAATACGATACTAGCGATAAAAATAATACTAACGATGACACTGAAAAACCAATAGAGGGAAACAACACACACATCTATAATATTTTTTTTTTTCTAATTTTCAGTCTGGGTTGGGTCTAATTTTGGTTTGCGTGGGAGGGGAAAGGGTCCATAGATTGCGATACGAAGCCGAAACAATAAAAAAAAAAAAGGGGAAAAAATAAATGGTGAGAAATATGAGACGCCAGGTACATTTATAAACTTTGTGTGTGTGTGTGTGTGTGTGTGTGTGTGTGTGTGTGTGTGTGTGTGTGTGTGTGTGTGTGAGAGAGAGAGAGAGAGAGAGAGAGAGAGAGAGAGAGAGAGAATGTGAACTAGTGTAGCATATCAATTAACACATCAATTCTAAAAACAGACACATTTTTTCAAGGACACATGTGCAATACTGGATACTCCGTCCACAAAAATAAATAAATAAATAAATAGAATCGAGAATGATGGAAGAGCGAGGAAAGGAGAGTAAAAAAGAAAAAAATAAATGAGGTGGAGGGGTGAAGTGGAGGGGTTTATGATGGAGGGTGAAGTGGAGGGGTATATGATGGAAGGTGAAGTGGAGGGATGAAGTGGGGGGGTATATGATGGAGGGTGAAGTGGAGGGGTATATGATGAAGGGTGGTTTGGGTTGGCATAGGGAGCGGTCTGAGGCACTTCTGTCATTGCCACAATGAATGAAGTCTGGGATTAGGCGACTGGCAGTGCATACATACAGACAGACAGATGGACAGATAGACAGATTGAGACACAGAGAGATATTTACAGACAGAGGGATACAGATTTTATAGACAGACAGACAGACATATAGATATAATACATACATACTGCATATACAGGCAGAGAAAGAAACAGACGGAAAAATATACTTAACAACAAATATATTCACGCACAGACTACAGGAAAACAGTAGGCAGATAACTAGCTAGATAGACTGACACCAGAAAAAGAGAAAGACAGACACACAGAACAACATCAGACAAAAGGATAGAAAAAAAATGATAGATCGACACCAGAGAGAGAGAGAGAGAGAGAGAGAGAGTAAGGGAAAAGGAGAAAATCTGAGAGAAAGACGGGAAGAGCGAAGGAATCTTAAGGGAGTAGAGTGAAGGAGCCTCCCTGTTTATAAGATGTTCAGGTTTATCTTACCTAGACCCGGAGGAGAAGGAGGAGGAGGAGGAGGGGAGTGAAGGAAAAATGAAGGAGAGAAAAGGGAGAAAAAGAGATTGGTAGTAACAATAATAAAACATAAAGATTTGACGGTACTGAAAGGTTTAAGAAAAATATAATGTAAGACGTGGAGGCTGGATGGACGGCAGCGAAAAGGGAAGAGAGAGAGAGAGAGAGAGAGAGAGAGAGAGAGAGAGAGAGAGAGAGAGAGAGAGAGAGAGAGAGAGGAACTGGAGCAAAGGCAGATGATAGAAACAGGTTACGAATGAAAGGAAAAAAGAACGATATCTCATCATCATCATTATCACCACCATTATCATTATTATCATCACACATGATCATCATCATCATCACCACCACCACCCCCACCACCACCATCATCATCTTAACTCTATTTCCTGATTATACATATACTGAAGCGGGTAAAATGATAATAATGATGTAATGATGATGATGATGATGATGATGATGGGTCTGTCCTTGTTGTTGTTGTTGTTGTTGTTGTTGTTGTTACTGTACACTGGCCTCGTTATAACCAACGGACTGCTGAAAAGTGGCCACTTCAACCACGTGCCCCCGAGATCTTGTGTTATGGTCAGGTTGAAGGATTGTATTTCTGTTGACGGTATGGTGAAGGACTGTGTGTGTGTGTGTGTGTGTGTGTGTGTGTGTGTGTGTGTGTGTGTGTGTGTGTGTGTGTGTGTGTGTGTGTGTGTGTGTGGTGGGACTGAAGCATAATCGTAAAAATACAGAACAAAAAAAATAATATGAACAGAAATTGCATAAAAACGGACGAACAGACAGACAGACAGATAGACAGATACAGAAAACAAAAAAGAAGCAGACACGAGAAAAACGAGAGAGAGAGAGAGAGAGAGAGAGAGAGAGAGAGAGAGAGAGAGAGAGAGATAATAACCGTGAAAGAACAGGCAATAAAAGTGAGAAAGTGAGAGAATAAAAGTGAGAAAGTGAGCGAGTGATGAAGATGAGGATGACGGCAGCGTCTCCCCAGGATCACGTATTAACGAGGGAGGTAAAGCAGTTATCGATTATCGCTTTACTTTTAGCCGGGTGAGAGAGAGAGAGAGAGAGAGAGAGAGAGAGAGAGGAAAAGGAAAATTGCTGATGAGGAAAACACTGAAAAAAAAAAAGAAAAATGAACGAAAAGGAAAATAATGAGAAAGATAATAAAAAAAAGAAAGTAAGATAGGACTAAGTGTAACTGAGAAGTAAGGATGGAAGGAAGGAGGAAAAGGGAGAGAGGATGGAAGGAGAGGAGGAGGACAGATGGAGAGGAGCGGTGGAGAAGCAAGTGAGGAGAGAGAGAGAGAGAGAGAGAGAGAGAGAGAGAGAGAGAGAGAGAGATGATTAGACACAATGCAAAGATAAACAAGTGTGAAGAATCTACAATGAATAAGAAATCGAGGGCTGAAGAAAGAGATGGAAGAAAAATTTAGAGCAAGATAAAGTGAGAAAATTAAGAGGAAGGGTTAAAAGGAATTCGTGAGAGAGACGCCACTTGTAAGATGAGAAGTGAGGGGGAGGGAGAGGAAAGGGAGGGGGATGAGGGAGAGGAAAGGGAGGGGGATGAGGGAGAGGGAAGGGAGGGGGATGAGGGAGAGTGAGGGGGAGGGTATGTTAAAGACTTAGGGCAACTTGAGTAAGGAATCTGAGAGAGAGAGAGAGAGAGAGAGAGAGAGAGAGAGAGAGAGAGTAGGTGTGAAGGAGGAGAGTACGTTAAGGACTTAAGGGCAACTTCAGGGAGATATCTGATGAGGGAGGGAGAAGGAGGGGGAGGGATGGGATAGGAAGAGGGAGGGGAAGGAATGGGAGAAGTAGAGGAAGAGGGAGGCGGAGGAATGGGAGAGGAAGATGGAGAGAGGAGAGAAGAGGTTGAAAATAAGTGGGACAGGAAGAGGGAGGGAGAAGAAAGGGGGAAAGAGAGGGAGGGACGAGACAGGGAGAGAGGAAGGGATGGGAAAGGGAGAATGAGAATGAGGGATGGGAAAGGGAAGATGAAAGTGATAGGGAAGGAAAAACAAGAGCAAAGAACGAGAAATGGAGAGAGAAAGAGAGAGAGAGAGAGAGAGAGAGAGGAAGGGATGGGAAAGGGAGAAAGAGAGGGAGGGACAGGAAAGGGAGAAAGAGGAAGGAAATGGAGCAAAAGATGGAGGAATGAGAGAGAGAGAGAGAGAGAGAGAGAGAGAGAGGAGAGAGAGAGAGAGAGAGAGAGAGAGAGAGAGAGAGAGAGAGAGAGAGAGAGAGAACTACTTAAATACATAAGGATAAATGACGAAATAATGTAACTCTTCCAATGCAAAAAGGAGTCTTCGAAAATAAATAAACATATAAATAAACTAGAATGGCACTCAGCAGAGCGCATACCTCCGCCAACGCCCTATCTCGCAATATTCATTCATTCATTCATTGCCAGACGCCATGTATCCCAGACGGGGTGGCCAAGGACTTAGAGTTAATTGTTTTACAGGGAGGGGCACTAATCCTCCACCAACCCCACTTGACACGTAGGGATGCCAACAGCATCTGGTGTTCCCAGGCGGTCACCCATCCAAGTACTAACCAGACCCAACGTTGCTGAACTTCGCTGATCGGACGGGAAAAAAAAAAAAAAAACAATCATGGATCTGTACCTTTATCCGGATCCGCATCAAAATTTAATGGAGTGTATTCTGGGCCAAGGCCCATTCTTCTGCCAAGTTTCGTGGAAATCTGTCCATTAGTTATCGTGCAATCTTGTTCACAAATCAGCCAACCAACGAACAAACAAACGGACAGGGGTGAAAACATAACCTCCTTGGCGGAGGTAATAAATGGTTTAAATGTGAAAAAATAATAAAAATATATAATCACTCTAAGGGAGTTAAGGTTTTGTGAAAGAAAAAAATTGAAAATGTGATCTAGACGAAAAAAAAAAAAAAAAAACGAAAAACGAGTAAAAGGAACGAATACATGGGAAAATTAGACGTTATTTAAAGAACAGAAGGGAAAAGAACGAATACGAAGAAATCAGAGAGAAAATGACAAGGTTAATGAAAAAATGTGAGGAAAGAACTAATAATAAAAAGAGAGACAGGAGAAAATTAAAGAGTGAACGAAAAATTTGAGAAAAATGCTAATACCAAGAACAGATAAAGGAGAAAAATTGCAAGGCGAACGAAAAATAATGAGAACGATATTCTGGTTTGACGAAGTAAAATGAAAACTGAACAGAGCTAAGTGAGTGATAAAAACGGACGCAAAATGAACACAAAGAACAGAAATGAGGGAAAATTAGAAAGTGAGTGAAATATTACGAGAAAGACATCAGCGTCCGTCAATATGAATTCATGGCTGCACACTGCGAGATGGGCGATAAGAATTGACAAAATCTGAACACAAAGAAACGGTACATTGATGCGTTCGAGAGTGAGTGAAAAATAACGAGAGGTAAAATGGTCTGTGGAGGTATAATAATGACTGAACGATGCGAATTGGGAGACAGTGATGGAAAATAAAACAGAATTACGAAACTTATTGGAAAGTAAACGAAAAATAATGACTGAACGATGCGAAGTGAGAGACAGTGATGGAAAATAAAACAGAATTACGAAAGTTATTGGAAAGTAAAACGAAAAATAATGACTGAACGATGTGAAGTGGGAGAAGGAGTAATGGAAAATAAAACAATTACAAAAATTATTGGAAAGTAAACGAAAACTAATGACTGAGCGATACGACGTGGGAGACTGATGGGAAAAAAAAAAACGAGAAAAATGAAAAATTATGATATAAAGATTTGATTATTACAACAGAGTGAACGAAGGTATGTGGGTCAAAAAAAAAAAAAAGATGAAATACGAAAAAATGGATAAATGAAACTCACGGTCTGCGAAAAATATTGAAAAACATGAATTAAAGATTCTGTTTGTCAAAGGAAAATAATGGTTGAACGATACAAAGTGGGAAGTAAAAAAAAATGTCGAAAGAAGAAGAAAAAAGCCGATACAAAGGAATTTTAAAAGTTTTGAGAACTATTGTGAGAAAGACTGTTACCACGCGTCGTATTTCCGGGTCAATAAATGGCCGAACGAAGCAAAGTGAAGAAATATAAAACTTGCCGGGAAATGAGCAATAAAAACGATGAATATAGACGAAATTCGGAGTGTATGTGAGAAATTGAGCGATATTTTTTGGGTGTCCAGGCGAATTAATGGCTGAGAGAGAGAGAGATGAGAACGGTACAGCAGACGAAAGACAAGTATAATAATAATAATCATCATCATCATCATCACCGCCATCAATCATCACACCTTCATTACCCTTACCATAATCATCATCATCACCATCATCATCAATAATAATAATAATAATAATAATAATAATACGCATCATCATCATCATTAATCATCCCAACCTCCTTTTCTTACTCAAAAGCCAGAAATTACAGGACTATCGTATTGAAATCCCAGCATTTGTGATACGCTTCAAGACTGTCGTAAAGAGAAAGAAAACGAAAACTGGATGACCTACCTTGGACAACACAAACACAATGGGGAGCACACACACACACACACACACACACACACACACACACACACACACACACACACACACACAGATGCATGAGAGAGAGAGAGAGAGAGAGAGAGAGAGAGAGAGAGAGAGAGAGAGAACGTAAGCCCTGACGAGGACCAACGTAAGGCGCCTCAAGACAGAACATGGCCCTTGGGAGACAACCGTAAACTTGCTAAATTTCGGAGAGTGAAGGGGAGGGGGGAGCGGGAGCGGGAGGGGGAGGTACAGGGGTAAAGGAAGAGATGGTAGGGATTAAGCCAGATGGAAGTAGAGGAGGGGTGTGTAGAGAGAAAGGAGGATGGAATGGAGGTAGAGAGGGAGGGAGGGGACTCGAGAAAGGGATGGAAGGGATGAGTGGAAAGTAGACGTGATAGAAGGCAGTGTCTGAAGGGGGGATGGAAGGGTGATGGAAGTGGGGTAGGGGACTGGAGGAGAAAGGGAGGGGGACTGACAGGGGAGATGAGAAAATAGGAAGGGGAAAGGAAGGGAGAGAGGAATGTAAGGGAGAGGGGATAGGAAAGGAGAGGGGATGATGGCAGGGAGGGGAGAGGATGGGAGAGGGGAAAGGAAGGGAGTGGGGAGAAGAACGAGGAGGGAATGATGGAAAGGAGGTGAGAGAAGGTGAGGGGGGGGGAGGAGCTGAGCGTGAGATCGATGGTGGCCGTAAAAAAAGTAGTAAAAAATGGTTAGTATTGAGAGAGAGAGAGAGAGAGAGAGAGAGAGAGAGAGAGAGAGAGAGAGAGAGAGAATACTACTACATTCACGTCTCTCTACTTTCATCAATAACGCCATAACTTTCTATGACAATACATCTTTAAGTCTCAATATAGATTTTTACAAGAAGATAATGTTTACGTTCTCTCGTGCATGGTTTAAAATTATCATCTATGCTTTTTTTAATCGTCCCATCACTCTGTAAGTTAATATTTTCTTTCAATTACGAGGACTGTAATAATTTTTTAAAGCTATCATTCTGGCTTTCACCAAGAGAACAAATTATCAAGGACGATGTTATTTTCTTTTTCATGAATCTCTCTCTCTCTCTCTCTCTCTCTCTCTCTCTCTCTCTCTCTCACATCAGTTTTTGAGAAGTGTCACTGGGACATTTTTCTACTTGTTTTCCAGTCTTCCTCTTTCCCTTCGAGTTATTTTTTTTCCCTTTAATAAGAAAAGTATCGTCCCTTCCCGGTTTGATGGGATGTAGTGGCCTTGATACTTCCTTTGCTGACTCTAAGCAGGATGTGACGACGTAACAGAGGCGCCTTGAAGATTAGCCCAAGGATCTAGGGGAGGAGAGAGAGAGAGAGAGAGAGAGAGAGAGAGAGAGAGAGAGAGAGAGAGAGAGCACTAGGAAGATAAGGAGAGAGAAGAAGCGGTAGGAGGAAAAGAGAGAGAGCTTAGGAAGGCAGACTGAATATTAGTGGACAGAGAGAGAGAGAGAGAGAGAGAGAGAGAGAGAGAGAGAGAGAGAGAGAGAGAGAGAACAAGCGAGAGGAGGAAAAGAGAGAGAGCTAGGAAGATAAGGACAGAGAGAGAAGAGAGAGAGAGAGAGAGAGAGAGAGAGAGAGAGAGAGAGAGAGAGAGCGGTAGGAGGAAAAGAGAGAGAGCTTAGGAAGGCAGACTGAATATTAGTGGACAGAGAGAGAGAGAGAGAGAGAGAGAGAGAGAGAGAGCACTGGAAAGATGGAGAGAGAAGAAGCGGTAAGAGGAAGAGAGAGCGGGCTTAGGAAGGAAGACTAAATATTAGTGGACAGAGAGAGAGAGAGAGAGAGAGAGAGAGAGAGAGAGAGAGAGAGAGAGAGAGAGAGAGAGAGAGAGAGAGAGAGAGAGAGAGAGAGAGAGAGAGAGAGAATGACTAAACATTCCATTCTTACCCCAACCCGACGATTTTAATCCAGCTCAACACCCACTCAAAATAAAGGCATTAACATCAAATAGAAACTAAATCTAATACATTCGCCATCACCAAGTGAATAGTGAATCATGCATAACTGGGTCCTACTCCCCAGGTACCGTCAATAAAGCCACCTATTAATATATATTTTTTGAAGTTGATAAATTACTAGTGCTTTCTCACTTGCTGAATCTGTTGAAAGAGACATTCTAATCTGTTACTAAGATTATGGTGACTTCTTGGTTACGATAATATTTCTACACCACCACCACCACCACCACCACCACCACAACCACCACCACCATCAATCATCATCATCATCATCATCATCATCATCTTTACCTTCTATCTTTCCCCACTTCTATTTAGTTAAGCTGAGGCAGAACTGAGAAACAAGGAGGAGAAATTTCGGAAAAACAACATGCCTATAAAAATGACCCAAATCAAATCCTCCACACTTCTCACTCCTCCATTATTACCCCAACAAAAGGGCTTTATATTTTTCCAGCTAAAATTAACACGCCTCTCTTCTGAATCACAGCCTTCTATTATCGTCCTGGCACAACAATAATAATCCACGAACAACAATAATAATCCGCGAACAACAAGAATAATCCAAGAGCGACAAGAATAATCCACGAACAACAAGAATAATCCACGAACAACAAGAATAATCCACAAACAACAAGAATATAATTGGTCGATGAAAATAATAAAAATAATACCCAGTGTCCGTCAACCGCCTCTCTATAATGTTATATTCTGATGCTAAAATTAATATGATTCCTATAATTCCCTTGACTCCTCAAGCAATTATATTTTTGAGTATATAATTCTTTACTAATAATAAGCCTTTTTGTTTTTTATTTAACTTTAGTAGAATCTCTGGTAGTGAAAGGGTTAATGAATGTCACACCTACACCTTCCAGTCCAAAAAATCTCAGTGTTAAATAAAAATCACCTACAGACAGTATGAAAATAATAATAATAATAATAATAATAATATAATAATAATAATAATAATAAAAAGCTTAGCCACGGTAGATTTCTCACAGGTAATTGAAAACGTCTGTCGATGATTAAAAAAAAAAAAAATAGACTTTCGGCCAAAATGTGACTGAAGATAATTTTTTAACTTTCTTTTTTGAGGTAAATTTCTCCGAGCATGATAAAAAATAAAATTAACAAAAGTAACAAAAAAAACTATAAAAAAAAAAAAAACTCGTCTAACATCTGTGAAAATTAAATACATATGTTCGCGTTTAAAAAGTTCAAGGGATTACATTATTATCCAAAAAATAAAATGAAAAAAAGTTTGAAAAATGCTTAACCTGTCATTTCCCTGTAAAAACCCACGACAGGATGAAAAAAAAGTTATTATTTCTAGCGTGATGGCGACAGAAAAGAGAAAAAAAGAAAAAAAGAAAAAAGAAAATGGAGGGATAGGGATAGAGAAATAGAGGTAAAAGTTAATGGGGAAAGCAATCGTTAGTTTTATCATTTTTATCATTACTATCATCATGAGAGAGAGAGAGAGAGAGAGAGAGAGAGAGACGCCCCATATGACACAAGCTCCCCTGGGATTCTTAAGGGCTAATAACAACGTCCCTCCCTTTTGTCCAGGCGGAGAGGGACGAGGAGGGAGAAGGGAGGGAAAGTACAGAGGGAAGGAGAGATGGAGGGAGAGGAAATGAAAAGAGAAGTGATTATGAATGGGAGGAAAAAGGGAAAGTATGGAGGGAAGGAGAGATGGAAGAGGAGGGAATGAAGAGGTGATGTGGCTATTAATGGGAGGAAAATGGGAAAGTATGGAGGGAAGGAGGGATGGAAGAGGAGGAAACGAAAAAAGAGGTGGTTACGAATGGGAGGAAAGTAGAAAGAAAGTGAGAGAGAATGGAAAAGAAGAAAAAGTGATAGCGAGGGAGGGAATGAGGGATGGATGAGGAAGAATGAAACGGTGATGATTCAAGGAAAGTAGGGAAAGAAAGGAAGGAAAAGCAAATGATGATGATGTAATGGAAGGAAAGTCCGTAGGGAAGGAGGGAGGGAAGAATAAGAAGGAAAAGGTAGTGATCACGATGGAAGGAAGGATGGAGAGAGGAGGAAGGAAGAAAATGCCCTGTGGATTCTGGGGACGATGAAGAAGAAGGAGTCAGAGAGGTGTAAGAAGATGGATTTGGGGAGGAAAAAGGGGAGATAAGAGACGGTAGGAGGGTGATTAGGGGAGTATAGAGGGAAGGAGGGATGAAAAGAGGTCGATAGGAGCAGAGGGGATGATGATGATGATGATGATGATGATGATGATGATGATGATGATAGGAGGTAGTTGAAAGCAAAGATGATGATGATGATGATGATGATGATGATGATGATGATGATGATGATGATGATGATGATGAGGGAGGAGAAAGGCAGGAACATAGACGAAAAATAAAGATAGAAGGGAGACTCCTGACAAAGTAACGCATTTCTAGTGGATTTTTGCTACAGACAGACGATTTCTTCCAGATCAGATGACAGGAAAGTAAACAAAATAACACAATATAACAGTGAACAAGCTTCGAAATCTTCCTCCTCCTTCTCCTCCTCCTCATCATCATTGTCATCATCATCATCGTTATCATCATCATCATTATCATCATCATCATCTTCCTCCCCCTCCTCCTCCTCCTCATCATCATCATCATCATTATCTTCTCCTCCTCCTCATCATTATCATCATCATCATCATCATCATCATCATCATCACATAAATAGTAACTGGGTAACCTGTCCTTTATAATCCCCAGTGCAAATAGGATTAATAATTTTCTCGTCCCTATAACAATAATCAAAGCACCAATAATCAGAACACAATTTTTGCGATATTTTCAGATTTCACTGAAGGATTTTACGTACGTCTCAGGAGAAAAACTTAAACATCATCATCACCATCATCATCATCACCATCATCACCATCATCATCATAACCATCATCATCATCATCATCATCACCCAAATTTCCTTCAGCAAAATTATGAAAAGATAGAGAAAGAAAGCAATGATTCCCCCCCCAAAAAAAAAAAAAAAAAAAAATTATTGAGGTACTGTTACTATTTCCCCAGAATCTAAAAATCTCTCTCTCTCTCTCTCTCTCTCTCTCTCTCTCTCTCAACATTAAGCTCTTAAGTGTCCTAGTCTCCTAAATAAACAAATATTTAAGGTAAAAATAATTAAACAGGTGAAGCTTGTTACTTACTTGGGCGCGTCTTCTCCACGATATTGGCGAGTCTGTAGAGAGAGGGAAATTTTCATATGTAATGAATCGGTTATCTCGCTCAGTCTAATAATAAATTCGTTTCCGTGGACTTTATATGTACTTCGGTTAGGTGTGTGTGTGTGTGTGTGTGTGTGTGTGTGTGTGTGTGTGTGTGTGTGTGTGTTTACCTATTACATTATGCCACAATAACCGTCCTAACATAGACCAATTACCTTTACAGCACAAAATAACGCTAGATGCAAACTCGCTTCTGGCTCCTAATGTTAACAATAATTTTCCTTTTTATTTCAACATTTTATACACTGCTTCTTCACTCACCTCTTTCTTATATATTAATTTTTTTTTTTTACGTATATCTAACATTCTTTTTTATTCTTGAAGGTAATTATATAGACTGGTGGTATTACTGATGTTACTAAAGGAATTACTGATGAGATTTGGATTAGTGAATTGTTGAGAAAAATAGCAATACATCTCTCTGTCTCTGTCTCTCTGTTTCTCTCTCTCTCTCTCTGTTTCTCTCTCTCTCTCTCTCTCTCTCTCTCTCTCTCACACACACACACACACACACACACACACACACACACACACACACATAATTTGCTATATGAACAAATATAAGTGTACAGACAGATGGACACTGAGATACAGACAGACAGCAATGTTGGACAGAACAGACAGATAGACAGACAGACAGACATAGACAGATAGAAGCTAGAAGAATAACTGAGTGGAAAATAGACTTCAAAAGATGGAAAGGAGAAGGAAATAACACTTAAGAATATGGGGAGTGGAAAGGAGTGAGCAAACAGAGGAGGAATGACGGGAAAACAAGAGGGAGGGATGGATGAGAGGAAAAGGAAGAAGAAAAATGGTGAAAAGATGAAAGAAAGAGGAAGAGAGAAAGATGAAAGAGGAGGCAATGTGAGGAAGAAAGGGAAAATATGAGGAGAAATGAAGAAGTGAGAGAGAGAGAGAGAGAGAGAGAGAGAGAGAGAGAGAGAGAGAGAGAGAGAGAAAATTGTTGACCTTGGAGGAGTTCTGCTGAATAACATAAAATACTGAAGACATGAAAGGCTAAGAGAGGGTAGGAGAAAGGAAGAAAGGGGAGAAGGAGAGGGAGTGGTGAGAGGAGGGGAAGAAAGGAGGTATGCAGGAAGAAGGGAAGGCTTCGGGAAGGAGGATGGGGGACGGGATGAGAGAGATAGGAAGGAAAAGGAGGAAAGGATAGGGAAAAGAGGGAAGAGGAGGACAAAAATGCGAAAGATGATTCAGGCAAGGAGAGATGAGGAGAGGAGAGGAGGGAGCAGAATAGGAGGAGAGGGGAAAAGAGAGTAGGAAGACAGGAGGGAAGAGAGGAGGATACACAGTAGGACCGGAGGAGGAAAGAGAGTCGGAGGAGAGGAGGGAACACAGTAGAGGAAGAGAGAAACTGATGAAAGTAGAGGGGAAGGGTGAGAAGGGAAGGTGAGAGAATTGTGATTGGAGAGGCTTGTGAGGGGACGTGAAGGGGCGATGAGGGGTGAGGTAAGTGTTGAAAAGGTATGAGAGGGTAAGGGGAAGGAGGGGAGGGAGGAATCCAAGGAGGGGAAGGAAGCAAGGAGGGTGAGGGAAGGGAAGGAAGAAGAGGGAAGGGAAGGAAGACGAGAGAAAGACAGGACACGGGGGGAACATAAAGGGAAAAAATAAGAAGAAAGAGAAAGGAAGGAGGAAGAGGGAAGAGAAGGAAGATAAGAGGAGGGAAGAAAATGGAGGGAAAAAGAGAGCAAAGAAAGGAAGAGAGGGAAAGGAAGGAGGCACAGGAAAAGGAAGGAACATGAGGGGAGGAAAGGAAATGGAGGGGGAAAAGTATGGAAAGGAAAGAAGAGAGAAGAGAGGGTAAAAGAAGGAGGAAATGAGACGAGGAGGGAGACAGGAAAAGAGGATGAAATGGATGGAAAGAGAAAGTAAGGAAAGTGCAAGGTAAGGAAGGTATGGAAAGAGAAAGAGAGGGAAAGAAAATGGGAGGAAAGTAAGAAAAGTGTATAGGAAACAGAGATGAAAAGAAACTGGAGAGAAGGAAGGAGGGATGAAGGAAAAGAGAGGAGAAAATGGAGAGAAGGAATATGCAAGGAAAGAGGAATGCATGAATGAACTAAGAAGAGAGAGGAGAGGAAGAGTAAAGAAGGGAAGGAAGAAGGGAGGGAGGGGAAGAAGGAAAGATGTGAGAGAGAGGAAGGACAGAAGAGAAAAAGGAGTGTATGGACGTGTATAAGAGGGGAAGGAAGAGGGGAAAAGGGGTTAGTGAAGAGGTATGGAGTGATATAGAAGTAAGGGGAGGGCACGAGGGGTGACAAGTGATCTTAAAAGGAGTAGCATAAGAGTAAGGGGGGGAGGAGGAGGAGGAGGAGGAGGAGGAGGAGGAGGAGGAGGAGGAGGAGGAGGAGGAGAAGGAGGAAAGCTTTGTTGACGTTAAAGAGAGTTTTGCGGAAGAAGAGTGGGTGAGAGTTGTGAAGTGTCTGCGAAGATCGGGAGTGGAAGAGGGAAGAAGAGGAAGAAGGACGAAGAGGAAAAGGAAGGAGGAGGACAGGAGGAAGAAGAAGAGGGAAGTAGATGAAGAGAAGAAAAAGGAAATGAAGAAAGTGAAAAGATGAGGGGAAACGAATAAGAAGGACTTAGTAACCAGAGTCCACACACACACACACACACACACACACACACACACACACACACACACACACACACACACACACAGATTAACATGAATAATAAGTAAATAATGCAACTGACTTTTTTTTTTATGCGAAGAAGAAGGAACCAAAGGCCTTGGGCCCGCAATAACAGTTCCCTCCGAGAGAAAAACAAAATACAAGAGAGAGCCAAATTCAAGATCAGATCATTTCGAAATGCCTGGACACACTGCGTTTGAAAGACTGGAGATCATAGGCAGCAGGAAATACAGACAAAGGGACACAGGTCCAGAGTTTACCTGTTGCATAAATGAAGGATTGGGAGTAACGGTTAACTCTTGCATTAGCGAGTTGGACAGAAAAGGGATGAGAGTTTGCTGCCAGACTATTAGGTTTTTGCTCAAAGGTCAACTTTACGAAAATTTAGCACGAATATGATATTCTCTCTCTCTCTCTCTCTCTCTCTCTCTCTCTCTCCTTCAGAAAGAAATTTAACCATCATGAGTCCATTCAACAAATTTTATGTTGATTTTTGACCAGTATATATATATATATATATATATATATGAGAGAGAGAGAGAGAGAGAGAGGTGGGGGATGTCCTTTTTGACCAGACGAGGTTTCCATTTTTTTTTTTTTTTTTTTGTCCACGCTATTCACGGACGAGTTTGTAGGCTAATCAAAGGTAGTGAAAAAGTCCATTAACCCCTATTAACCTCTTCACAACGATTATTTTTATTTATATTCACGTTACCCTTAGGAGACTTCATCAAACATTTAAAAATTCTACTTTTTTTTTTTAATATACTTCCTTCTACAGACAGACGATTTTACCTAGTTAAGAATAAGCCTCTCGTAGTAAAGGAGAAGACGCTTTACCTTCTGATACGTGAGATTTATCAAAGAAAATCGTCTGGTTTGGCCTAGAATTAAAAACTTACACGCGACTAAGGCAGATAAAAATGTAGTTTATAAAGAAGGAGAAAAAAGCGCTTTAAAAGACTGTGCTTAATCCTGTGAGCGCTCAAGGTTCTCTCAGCTCGACAAGTTCAAAAGGTGTTAGCCAGACACAGGGCTCAATAGGGCTTATCCTCAAATGGCTCCTGGGATCACGACTGACGTACTTCAAATAAATAAATAAATGAATAAATAAAAAGCATATTACCACAAAACCTGCATCCCCCCAAAAAATAAGATAAATAAATACATAAATCTCCAAACACATGTCTAAAAAAAAAAATAAAGGACCTGATAGTTAAACATGTGAAGATAATAAGCTAAAAAAAAAAAAAATTCCCTAATAGCCCTTAAGAATCATAAACAACCCTTAAATACTTAAAGTCCTTAAAGGCCCACCTCCCCCCCCAAAAAAAAAGACACTCAGGACTTAAAACTATCCACAAACCAAACCATAATAATAATAATAATAATAATAATAATAATAATAACAATAATAATAATAATGTCCTTGGCAATCAGCATCACGACTGCATAAACAATAAAGCAAGGACAATACAAAGCCCCCCTCCCCCCCAAAAAGCTCATGTCCCTAAAACAAAGTCCCCCAAATTCGAAACCCTTAAAAAGAAAAGCCATCCCCCCAAAAAAATCCTTAAAAAGAAAAAATATATAGCAAAAAAGACGAAACAGAAAAAAAAGGAAAATCACAATAATAATCTATCCTAAGTGGCAATCGGCATCACGACTGGCGTAATCCTCTTCTCCCAATCGACCAGCTTTTGAAGTGGCCAACATGATCTCTTTAAGTCTCCCCCCCAACACCCCCCTCACCCCCACCCTAGTGCTGAGGCGGCAAGGGGCGGATTCAGAGGCTAAGGGAGGCGGGGGAGGGAAAGGGGGAGGATGATTGAGGTGGGGGAGATGAGGAAGAAGGAGGGGCTGTGGGATGGTTGATGTGAAGTGGGCGGTAGAATGGAAGAAAAAAGAATGGGGAAAAAAAGGATTGATGGGGAAAATAGGGAAAGAAAGGAAGAAAAGGTGGAAAGAAGAGAAACTTAAAAATAACAGGAAAAGAAAAGAAAGGACGAATAAGGGAGATAAAGGTGGAAAATGAAAATAATGGGAGAAAAAGATAGAAAGGGAGAAAAGAAAAGAAGGAAAGAAAAAGGAATGAGATAGATAAAAAATGAGAAAAACTATGGAGGGAATGACGTGGGAAAGGCAGCTGTAAGGCATGAAGGAAGGAAGAAGAAAGGCAGAAAGTAGGATGGAAGAAAGAAGGGAAGGGCGGAAGAAAATGAAAAGGACTGATGGGGGACTGTAAGATAAATGATGAGGAAGTGGAGTTGTGGAGTGACTGAGCGCGGGAAAGAATTGGGAGAAGCAGACACACAAGACAGACATATAGACAGGTAGACTGAAAGATACAGGTAGACAGGCAGACAGACAGAAACAAACAGACCGACAGATAGACAGGGATAGACATAATACACACAGCTTCATGAGCAATATACTACAACATCAGAGAGAATATACTGATACACACACACACACACACACACACACACACACACACACACACACACACACACACACACACCCTGGACAAAGAAGCGACATAAGTGTTACAAGAGAAACAGCAAACAAAACTCAAGACCAGACTCAGCAAAACGCATCACCTGAACATAACTCAGCACTCAGAGGTGTTCATAAATTCACAGGTGTTCACTGTGTATTTATGTGAGCTCGTGAGTGCATTTTAATCCTTTCAGTTCGACGACGTATGTTTATATTTTATTCTTGTTACGACCAGATGCTTTCACTGAACGTAGATTTATTTTTTGGTATGTTGATAGGAATATCTGGGGGTGGGACGTTACTGAAGAGGGCTGGTTAATATTTGTGTGGTGATGGTATTTAAGGGCCAAGTTGTATTGTATGGGCCTGTCACATAATGAAAGGGTGTTGTGTTTTACTATAGGCTGCCTCGTTGAATGGTGTGTCTACATCGAAATACTAACAGGGAGGACTTTAGTTTTAGTGGGCCAGAGGAGTAGTATTAGTGCAGCCAGTGGGTAACAAAAAGTAATTGCAGCGTCTGGGCTGAATAAAATATTCTACACTGTGCCATGGAAGGAAGACTGGAGGCAGAGTGAGAAATGACAAGCAGGACGAGGAGAAATTGCCTCGATTAATATGAATAACCTGTGAAGTTAATGAATCGTGTGTAAATAATGCAGCAACAGAGGGGGATACAAGAAATAGATCCAAAGTCAGAGATAGGATTGGGAAAAAAGGAACACCAGTTGAGAAAAGAAAAGCACAATAGAACCAAAGAAAATGAACAAAGCCAAAGACAATGGACACACACACACACACACACACACACACACACACACACACACACACACACACACACACACACATCAAACACACAAACATCAAACACACAAGCACATTTTTCAGCCAAGTTTAATTAGCTCCAAGAAAGGGACAATATACGCAAAGAAAACAAATGACGATTAAGCACAAAAGGGGAAAAAAAAAAAATCCTAACCCTTTCAGTCCGATGGTGTATTTTCTTTTGCTACCACCAGACGATTTTATTCAACTTCGGATGGATTTTTTTTCGTGGTGAAGGGGTTAATGGAGGAATTATTGAAGGCTAAATTTAACTCCCTCAACTCAGTCTCTCTCAAGCTCAATAAAATCGTCTGAGGGAGTCAAGGACAGTATGGAAAAGACGTCCTCGAATTGAAAAAGGTCAGGTATTCACAGAAATTAACAGGTAAAAGAAATGAAGGAAATTAATCTGACCCTGAACGACCCCTGAACCAACAAATCCCTCTCATAAATCCCACACACACGAACAGGAAAATTAATCTGAGGCGTAAAGGCTTTGGAAAATCAATTCAACCTTTTCCTAATATTCCGTCTGTATCTCGCTGCAACTTAAATCACAAATTCACACACACACACACACACACACACACACACACACACACACACACACACACACACACACACACACACACACACACACACACACACACACACACACGTCACCCCTGTGCCTAGATTAGCCTTGTGCCACCGTAATGATAACAACAATAGCGCACAGCGTGGTAATTACTACACTACCACCACCACCATCAATACCACTGCCACCACCACCACCACCACACCTCTCTCACGCTCTACGAATCTCTCTCTCTCTCTCTCTTTCGTCCTTTTAATTACTCTTACCCTGTTTTTTCTTTTTCTTTTTACCTAGATTATGTTGTTAGTTTCTGTGCTTTTGTTTTATAATTAGCTATTTCATTTCCTTCATCTGGCAAAGTATTTTGTTTTTTGAATATCGGAACTCTTATATTCATGAAGTTCTGATTTTGGACGGAACTTAGGTTAAAAAAAAAAGAGGAGGGAATAGAAATCTTTCGAAATTACTATTATTATTTTTTTTTCGTAAAGAGAAGATTTGGCGATGTGAGAGGGGAGGAATGGGTGAAAGGGAAAGGGGAAGGAAAGGAGGAAAATGCAAGGGGAAAAAGAGGGTTATGGGAAGGAAGAAAGAATCCTGGAAGAGACGAAAAAGGAGAAGAAAGGAAGGGAAGAAAGTGCGAGAAGAAAAGGGGATGCGAGAAGGAAGTGAGGGCATGGAGCACTGTCTACTCCCTCTCGCCATCTTTATCTTAGCCTGTCCCACATTTCCTTCTCTTATCACCCACATCCACGCATCCTAGGAAAAGTAGCTGATACGGGGGGGGGGGTCTGGGGGCCTTCCACAGCGTAAGCATCTGGCCACTTTGGTTAATAAAATCCGCAGTGTGAATAAAACACACACACACACACACACACACACACACACACACACACACACACATATATATATATATATATATATATATATATATATATATATATATATATATATATACACGCACACACACACACACACACAAGCCCATATGACAAAAATGCCACATGTACTCTTTCTTAATTTATTTATTTCTTTTTTCGAGTTCGGGTACAGACCACAGTGCTCGTTCCCTGAGGCCAAAGAGACCTCTTAAATGTTACATTCCTTCATATGTCACCCTTTCGGCCCTATTACCCACCGTCCATACTTAATACAGCCTTCGCATGTCACTGTTTCGGCCCTATCACCCACTGTCCATACTGAATACATGTTTGTGCTGTCAAATTCTTAACTACTTCCTACCCCAGCCTAGGTTCGATCAAGGGTAGTTTCAGACAGCAGTACAACTACTAGAAGCTGAACATAATCCCTCGATGATATTTTGAAAGGCGGAAAAAAAAAAAAAACACTCCAGTTTCATGTCTGGTTAGCGAGTAATTTTTTTTATATGCGTAGAGAGGGAAACCAAACATTTACATAAACACTGATATACCGACTTATATACGTGAAAAAGGAAGTAGGAGGAGGAAAATGGACCAAGTAGACTGATTTTTGGACGGTTTCTGGGATATTGTACTTAAAAAATTATCATAGCGCTTCCTAACCTGATTTATTCCTATTCGTTAACAAAGACATTAACTACTAACTTCCTACTTTCCTACCTTTATTTTCCAGTCCTCAGGGAAAGGATCTGGGAAGGGGGTAAATGAGGCTAAATCTCACCCAGGGGAGCCATCAGAGGGAAAGGATCATTTACCTGTACAATGATAAATACCTGGATGTAATTAAGCTTCATATGGTGCTTAATGCGTGTCGACAAATGACCCAAGACATTAAGTATATCGTTTTTGCTAGAAGTTACTTGGTCTCTCTCTCTCTCTCTCTCTCTCTCTCTCTCTCTCTCTCTTTCTCTCGCCAGACCTGTTCATCTCGAAAGCGGAGGCCACAGACAAACTGCCTTCATGTCAAACCGCCTTCTGCCATCACACTGTCCTCTCTTCAACTCACACCCCGCCTCTCTCATATACATTTAGCTACAGAGTATTTACAGTACTTGCTATACTATTTTCACTTTAACTTAGCCTAAAACTGACATCTCTCCATCATTCCATATTGAACGCCGGGCTGCAGCAAGAGATTAACACCGGAACACTAGTCACGAAGAAGTGTTGCGGAAAGGAGCCGTAGTACTGTCTTATTCTGCTACCGCGGTACATGAAATAAGCTGCAAAGGGACGAAAATTTCCGCCATGTTTAGGTGACAAGAGTATAGTGTCTCCTGGGAAAAAGAAACCAGAAAAGGCATACACAAACGCACTTACAATCAGCTCCCTATAACAACTCAGGCTTTGATTTGCAGGACTGACAAGGAGGCTGTCGCATCTCCGTCTCCTAATCTATCGTCACGAATGAATTATAAGTTACGATACGAAAACTGTGGCGGGTTATAACTGTTTTCCGTAGGACGATCAGGGAAAGGAGTAAATAATCTCCCCTTGTCTTGTTCATCCTATAAATAAACATATCTAAGTTACGACAAGGAATCGATCGTAAATTTGTCTGCGAATCACGGGCAAGTAATTACCTGGGCGAATTTTTGTTCACAGGTACTAGAGGTGCTCAGGTAAGCCAGTGACCTGTAACATTTCCCTCTTCGACTGTGCCGTGTCCGCCGAACAATGACTAAAGGTGTATGTCGGGGTTGCCATCAATCCCAGGTGACGCACACACGCACACCCACATCCACCCACACTCCCCCCCACACACATATCCACAAACGCGGTCATAGGCTAATTAAGGGCACCACACACACACACACACACACACACACACACACACACACACACACACACACACACACACACATTCTGACTCTGTGGAAGATGTTTACCCATACTAGTGAAATAACAGGTCACACTATTTAATGTGTTATATGTATGTATGTATGTATATCTATCTATCAATTTATCTATCTACCGGTATCTACCTATCTTTAAATTTATATATATATATATATATATATATATATATATATATATATATATATATATATGTTGAGAGAAAGAGAGAGAGAGAGAGAGAGAGAGAGAGAGAGAGAGAGAGAGAGAGAGAGGAACCGCACCTCAAAATACTTCATCCTGGTCATTCAATCCCACACCCAATATTATGCCATTTCCTAGCCTCTAACGTGCATTGTGTTCTTTCAGGTGAGTGTGACAGTCTCAGGTGCTCGCGGGTGTTCACTCCAGGTGGTGAGTGGGCGGTCGCTAATGGATGTGTTCAGTGTTCAGAGGGACCATTGTTTCAGCCAGTTCAGTACGAGGACATTCTCTCTCTCTCTCTCTCTCTCTCTCTCTCTTTATCTATCTCTCCAGACTATTTCATCTATCCTGAATGAGACTCCTCGAACTGGAGAAGTTTGATACAATCCACATTAACTCTTTTCATTTCTTTCTGTTCATGCTAAATTTACCGCACTTTTTTTTTTTTTTTAGTTTATTATTGCTTCGGGGAAAAAAAAAAAAGGAATCTGATACTGTTTTTTATTTTTTTATGAGGCTACGTCCACTCCCCCCCACTCCAAAAGCCTCCCCCTCTGCTGAATAAAATCGTCTGGTGGTGAAAAGAATGTATAATGACTTCCCTGACCTAACCCCCCTTCCTTAACTCACTTCCTCAACTTCTAATTTCATTTTATACCGATTGGCTAAACTTCGCTTCTTTTTTTCTCCTCCTTTTAGTTCCTCGTGTGTGTGTGTGTGTGTGTGTGTGTGTGTGTGTGTGTGTGTGTGTGTGTGTGTGTGTGTGTGTGTGTGTGTGTGTGTGTGTGTGTGTGTGTGTTTCTTTTACCTCTACCTCCTGTCCTCTCTCTCTCTCTCTCTTTCATTATCGCCTCCCACACACTCCTCTCCTCCCACACAGTCACCTCCTCCTCCTCCTCCTCCTCCTCCTCCTCCTCCTCCTCCTCCTCCTCCTCCTCCTCCTCCTCCTCGTCTGGTTATTCTCTCTCAAGTGGCGTCTCTCTCATTCTTCTCTTTCTTCATTTTCCTCCACGACACAACACTCCTCTTCTTTTCCCTCTTACTTTCACTTGCTCCTCTTTTTCTTCCTTAATTTTCCTGTTGCTTTTTATTTTCTGTTTTTACCACCTCAAGGCTTTTCTCTTTCTTTTCCTTTTTCTTGATCCAGATAATTAATTCTACTTCTTCTTCTACCTCTTTTTTTTTTTTCATTTTTTCTTCTTCATTCTTCCTCTTTTTTCTTTAACCATTCTTTCTTCTTTTCTCTTTTCTTTTGCCTCTTCTTTCTTCTTTTCATTCTTCCTCCTCCTCCTCCTCCTCCTCCTCCTCCTCCTCTTCGTCTTCTTCTTCTTCCTCTCCATCACCATTAACATCACACTAACCACATTTACCACTAATTCACTGGACTAATTGCAAAATAGAAAAATAATTAAATTTCTTATTCGTATCTTTGACGTGACTCTCTCTCTCTCTCTCTTTCTCTGCCAAGTGGACATATTTAATCTAATTTAGTCATCACTTCTGCCCAATATCGCTAAATTTAATCCACCTTCCTCTTAACTAATTTACTCTCTCTCTCTCTCTCTCTCTCTCTCTCTCTCTCTCTCTCTCTCTCTCTCAAAACTATTACTACTACTACTACTACTACTATTACTACTACTACCAAATACAACTACTACTATTACTACTACTAGTACAAATTACAACAACAACAACTACAGCTGCTACTACTACTACCACTACTACTACTACTACCACCACTACTACTACTACTACTACTACCACTACTACTACTACTACTACTACTACTACTACCACCACCACCGCTGTTCCACTTCCACCTCACCAAAAGTAACTCAATCTCACCCAATAACTTTTTCAATTCCACACTCGCCATAGCCTTTATAGACCGTATCAGTTTCCTCAGTACCCCCTCAATTTTTTCCCGTTTTCTTCCGTTATTATTTTTTTGTGTGCATCATCATCATCATCATCATCATCATCATCATTATTGTTATTATTATCATCACTGATTTCATCCTTCTGTCATCACCATCATTATCATCACCATTATCACCACCATCATTACCATCACGTTTTCTTCTGTTGTCAGTGTTCTGTGCAACACCATCACCACCACCACCACCATCATCATCATCATCATCATCATCATCATCATCTATCTATCTATCTATTGCCAGACGCCTCAATCCCGTTTGGGGTGGCCACAAACAAATCGCCTCCAAGTCGCCCTGTCCCCCGCCATTTCACTACCCTGCTCCCAACTCACACCCCCCTCTCTCATATACCTCTCCACCCCATCCCTCCATCTCATCCTCGGTCTCCCCCTCCCTCTTCCACCCTCCACCTCACTCACATACACTCTCTTCGTCAGTCTTTCACCCTCCATCCTCTCCACATGGCCAAACCACCTCAGTGTGTTCCTCACAACGCTTCCTATCACATCCACATCAACACCACAACGCTCCTTTATATCCTCATTCGTCAGCCTGTCTCTCCACGTGACTCCACAAGCTCCTCTTAAATAACTCATTTCCACTGCTCTCACTCTTGACTTGTGTCCTTCCAACAACGTCCAAGCTTCACTTCCGTACGTTAGAGTTGGTATCACAATACTGTCATGTAGTAACTTTTTTACTTCCATGCTCACTTCCCTGTTTCTTATCACTGCTTTCAAGGAACCAGCAACCTTTCTTCCCTGCTGTACCCTTTCAAGCACTTCACCCTCCAAACCTCCATCCTTACTCATCACACTACCCAAATACTTAAACGTACTCACATTTTCCAATTCCTCACCATCCAACCTCGCTATACATTCACTGACTTCACCTCTCTCAAAGACCATCACTTTACTCTTCCCTACATTCACCTTTAGGTTCCGTTTCTTACACACTCTCTCAAACTCATCCACCAAGCCTTGCAGCTCCCCTTCATCTTCACTCAACAACACAGTATCATCTGCAAACAACAGTACAGGGAGTTTCCAAACACTATCCTCTCTCACCAGGGCCACTCCAACATCCACTACCCTACCTTGTACCTCTTTTATTACCCCATCCATGTACAGATTGAACAACCATGGAGACATGACACATCCCTGTTTCAAACCAACTTTCAAAGAGAAAAATTCACTTAGTTCACCATCCACACGCACTGCAGCCTTAGCACCATCATACATACTCTTCACAGCATTCAACAACTTCCCATCTACTCCATATATTCTTAACACTTTCCACAATCCTTGTCTATCCACCCTGTCATATGCTTTCTCCAAATCCATGAAAGCCGCATACAACTTCTTTCCCTTCCCTAGAAACTTTTCCACTAAAGATCTAAGAATGAATATCTGATCTACACAACCTCTTCCTTTCCTAAAGCCTCCCTGTTCTTCTCCAACTAATTTCTCTGTTCTTTCTCTAACTCTGTCTATAAGTATCCTACCATACACTTTTCCTATTATACTAAGAAGACAAATGCCCCTATGATTACCACACACTTCTTTTTCCCCTTTTCCTTTGTACAAGGGAATAATTATACCTGACTTCCAATCCTCCGGGACTCTACCTTCCTCCCAGGCCAATCTGCACATCTTCCACATCCATTCTACTACTATCTCTCCCCCATGCTTCAGCATCTCACCACACACTCCATCAATTCCTGGGGCTTTCCCCGATTTAACTTTCTTCATTGCTTCCACAACCTCTATCCTACTGATTTCTACCTGTCTTCTCACCTCCCTCCTTCTCCCAGCCATTCCCCAGCCACTTATACTCGCATTACTTCCATCCTCTACGTTCAACAATTCCTTAAAGTGTTCTCTCCATCTGCTCACTTTTTCTCCCTTCTCCACTAGTAATCTACCATGTTTATCTTTCACTCTCCTGCTAACTTCACTTCCACCCTGTCTTACTCTTTTCACTTCTCTCCAGAACATTTTCTTACAGTCCCTCCACTTTACACTCAAATTCCTTCCAAATTCCTGATCCACTCTCTTCTTACTCTCTCTTACTAATCTTTTCACCTCTCTCTTCCTTTCCACATATAACTCTCTCTTCTGCCTCTCAACTTCTTCCACGCCCCTATTTCTCATCCATTCATTGTATGCTTTCTTCTTTTGTGCCACAGCCTGTTTCACCTCTTCAGTCCACCACGCTGTTCCTTGCACCCCCCTCCGTCTTCTCTTCCTTCCACACACCACATCACATGCTGCACATATTTCTTCTGTAAATATCTTACACACACCTTCCACGTCTCCCATCTGCTCCAATTCATATTTGCCCAATCGTTCCTCCACTTCTCTCTTATACTCTGCCTTTTTCTCATCCTCTTGTAACCTTTCCACTCTCCTTGCAACTACTCCTTCCTCTCGTCTTTCCCTTCTTCTATTCCTCCATCTTACTTGCATCCTAATTCTGGCCACCACCAAGTAGTGGTCAGAAAGGCCACTCCCCCAACCTCTATAAACTCTTGCATCCAATATACATCTTCGCATCCTTTCATCCACACACACATAATCAATCATCATCATCCTATGCCTAATTCTTATCACAAACGGTATGGGGAAGATAAAAAAAAAAAAAAAAAAAAGGAAGACAGGAAATTAATCAGCTTAACTTTATTTTTCACCTTTATGTATTTACGTGGGTAGAGTGTAGAAGGTAGAAAAACATCTCAGAAAATAGGAAATATCTACTTCCTACCTCTCAGCTATCGTGTGTGACTTGACAGAGTGATTTTGTGTAAAATGTGAATATCGTCTTTATCTATACCTTTTTTTATCTCGAATTTCGGTGCTTTAATAACAAAAACTAAAAGAGAATGAGAGAGGTCTGTGAGAGAGAGGGGGGTGTAAGTTGCGGAGAGGGCAGCGAAATGGCATGGGACAGGGCGACATGGAGGTGATTTGTTTGTGGCCACCCCTTACGGGATTAAGGCGTCTGGCTATAGGTTGTTAAACAGATAGACTGATGATAGATGACAGATATATAGGTAGATAGATAGATAGATAAATGAAAATAATGCCGTGTCTTTAAAAAAATAAGTTGGTTAGAAGGAGTGTTAAGATTTCTCCCAAGGTCAGACACAAGGTTAGATTTATGAATTTAAGACGTTATGCTTCGTCTACCTAGCTATCTGTCTATCTATCTGTCTATCTATATATATATCTATCAGTCTGTTTATCTATCTATTAGCTTGTCCTCCGTCATCAGGCTGCCCTCCCCTCAATTCACGCCCCCTCTGTCATATTATCCCCTCTTGTCCACTGAATAATATTTATGCAACTCATATTAACATTAAAATAAATAAATAAAAAAAAATAACCTTCATGACAGGGCTAAGCTTTAATACAATAATGAGAGAGAGAGAGAGAGAGAGAGAGAGAGAGAGAGAGAGAGAGAGAGAGAGAGAGAGAGAGAGAGAGAGAGAGAGAGGCCTTAAATGTTGCAGAGATCAATAATGGCTGAGGTATGCAACACCCAAGGACATCATGTTGAATCAGTGAAGAAAAAGAAGTGAGCTGAATTTCGGATTATGTTAATTATTTTTTTCACTATGATTATGTTTTGTTCATTATATAAGATTAATTTGGGTGCCACTGAGAGAGTTTGTTCAATTTAAGAAGGATCATGAGTGCAGAAGGTGTGTGTGTGTGTGTGTGTGTGTGTGTGTGTGTGTGTGTGTGTGTGTGTGTGTGTGTGTGTGTGTGTGTGTGTGTGTGTGTGTGAGAGAGAGAGAGAGAGAGAGAGAGAGAGAGAGAGAGAGTAGTAAGGTATTAAAAATGCAAATAAAGATAGAGGTAAAATTCTTTGGTCCCGGACATCCTCCCCTTCCAAATAATTACGAGATAACTGAGTCAGGTGTTTCAGTCGGGTGTATCAGCGGCTGTCTCGTCTCGTCTCGTCTCGTCTCGCCCTCGTTTCATCGTACTGTGACGTGCTGTATCGTGCCGTCTCGTGCCATATCGTGCCATCTCATTTCGTATCGTATCTCGTTGTCTGTCAAATCATTTCGTATCGTATCGTATAGTCTCGTTTCGTTTCATTTTGTCTCGTCTCGTCCTGTCTCGTATCCTTGCATTCACTGTCTCATCTCGTTCCATCTCGGTTCCGTCTCTGCTTCGGTTATGGTATGGGTTCGTTTAGTTTCGATTTCTCTCTCTCTCTCTCTCTCTCTCTCTCGCTTACATTTTTCTTTTTTTTTTTTTACTGACCTACAGGTAACACGAACACACCAATCTCTACATCTTGGTTGTTTATTTTTGGGGGGTAATTTTCTCTACTTCTGAGTGTCTATTTTCTTCTCCTCCTCCTCTTCCTCCTCCTACCACCACCACCACATCATCATCATCATCATCATCATCATCACCACCTGCATTTTCATCATCATCATTATCATCATCATCATTACAACCCCTCCATCCCACCTCCTCTTCCTTCTCCATCTCCTCCCCCTCACCCCCCTCCTCCATGCTGTGTGCCTAACCTAATCTGAAGCCTTGTGCTCGGCTGGGTGGGTAAGGCCGGGAGATTTACCGGGGGTGCACTCAGGCAGGTAGGTAGGGAGTACTGACGCAGGTAGGTAAGTAGGAAGGTAGTTTGGGAAGGTTCGGTTGGTAGGTAGGCAGATACGTATGTAGAAGTAATTTATGGTGAGGAAGATGGGAAGGAATAAGGTTTGAAGATAATAAATGAAGGAAAAAGAGAAAGAGTGATGATATGAGAAAAATGTAGGAAAAAAAGGAGGGAAGGAAAAGTGATCGAATGGTGGATGGGAAGGAAGGAGGTAGTGAAGTAAGGGGGAAATACCGTAGAGTTTACATCAAGGTTGGCATGAGGGTGTTAAGAAGGAATATTTAGGATGGAAAGAGGGAAGGAAAAGTGGAGAAAAGAGAGAGAGAGAGAGAGAGAGAGAGAGAGAGAGAGAGAGAGAGAGAGAGAGAGAGAGAGAGAGAGAGAGATACATCCGTAGGGTCTATATGAAGTAAGGTGTGTGGCGTAAAGATTGCTTCTGGTTCCACTTTTATTGGTAGAGAGAGGGAGAGAGGGAGGGAGGAAAGGAAAGAGAGGGAGGGAAAGAGGAAAGGAGGAAGGGAAAGAGAGGGAAGGTCGGTAGGGAGATGGAAGGAGGGAGGAACGAGAGAGAGAGAGAGAGAGAGAGAGAGAGAGAGAGAGAGAGAGAGAGAGAGAGAGAGAGAGAGAGAGAGAGAGAGAGAGAGAGAGAGAGAGAGAGAGAGAGAGAGAGAGAGAGAGAGAGAGAGATTTATATTCTTGAGGGGGAGGGGTACTGGATAGAGGGGGTAGAGGGAGGGGGTAGTAATCCTTCCACTTATTCGCCTACTTTGTTTATCTACCTACTTATCAGTATATCTACCTACTTATATCTCCTTATCTACCTGCTTTTATACCTAATTATTACACCCGCGCTCTCCGTATAGCTGTGTGTGTGTGTGTGTGTGTGTGTGTGTGTGTGTGTGTGTGTGTGCACCAGTATCTATAGTCAGTTTATTTTCACTTGACAAACGGGTCACTCTCACATCTTCAATACTATGTCGCGATTGCACATAATTTAATGAGCCATGAATATGAGGCAGTAATGAGTCTCCTTGGTTACTAGTCAAATCTACCTTCCAATCTGACTACACTTGACCACCAACCGAGGTGAAAGGGGTAGGGATATTTTCCAGGTAAAACGCACTATAAAAGTCAAGCGGTAATGAACTGCTGACCCCCCCCCCAAAAAAAAAAAAAAAAAAAAAAATCGCAAGATGACTCCTTTGGTTGGCTAGGTAACAGTTTGGGAACATGAATTTTATTGGAACTCTCTTAAGTAATCTTCCACAAGACCCACCAGCATGTCAAAAAATCATCCCACTACTACCATCACAGCAATCCTGACTTATATACAGACGGAGGGTATTTGCTCCAAAATGGTGACATATTTCGATACGTGAAGAGATCTGATGCGCGTACGAGGACTGTTAGCTTCAGGGAAAGGACCGTCTAGTTTATTCCCGAAGTCGGATACATACAAGAATATCGAGTTCTAATGAAAGGAGTCGTGTTAAACGATTCGGGAAGAAAGGACAGCAATTAATAACACAAATAAAATCGAAAAACACTGACGAAAGTAAAAAATGAGAGATAATCAAAATGATGCGAAAAGAGTGGCAACGTTGTGGGATTATCGTGCCTAATACTTTTTTTTTTTTTTTTTTTTTGAGAATTACCGACGCAGAAAACGTCAAAACATTTCACTCGAGTCGGAACCTCCTCACCTTGAAAATGTTTTGTGACCACCACGCCGCAGTAAAGTTTTTTTTTTTTTTTTTTTTAAGGTACACAGAATGATGCAGAGGTATTAATCCTGGCTAGAACACAATGCCAGGAGGAACGCA
This sequence comes from Coenobita brevimanus, assembly GCF_032717465.1. NCBI lineage: Eukaryota > Metazoa > Arthropoda > Malacostraca > Decapoda > Coenobitidae > Coenobita > Coenobita brevimanus. Next base: position 3,649,645 of record NC_136967.1, read on the forward strand.
GATGGATATAGTGTAACAATATGTGAATAAGTGAGGTATGTAGTTGAGGCAGCGACAACCAGACCCATCATAACATAAGCCAATCTAAACTAACGTAACCAACCCTAACCCTGCCTAACCTAACCCAACGTAGCCTAACATACTCTAACCTACACCAACCTAACTCAACTACGCCTAACCTAAATAACCTAAACTAACCTAACATAACATGACCTACCCTACTCTAGTCAACTCCGACCTAACCTAACCCAATTTATCCTACCCTACTTTACCCTACCCTACCCTACCCTGTCCTAAAATCAACCCAAGACATCCTACAGACACCAACACACTCTACATTAACCCACTCTCATCTAACTTAATCCAACCAAACCTAACCTTGCCTGACCTATGGAACCCCTCCCAGCCTTACCCTAACCACACCACTGAAAGCCCGGGAATGCAAATTACATGTGGGGCAGAACTAATGGCTCCTAATTATATGCCAGTAGGTGGAAATTATAGGCAATTAGTGGTAAGTATGGCTATTTTAGTGACTCACCCCTTCCTTACCATACTTCTCTCTCTCTCTCTCTCCACCCCTCCCCTTCACCCCCTCAGTTTATTCTCCCTACATCCTCTTTCCCCTTATCTTCCCACACCAATGCCTTCCTTCTCTCCTATACACCTTCTCCCTCCAACCTCCCTTTCCCATATTCACCTCTCTCTCTCTCTCTCCCCTTTCCTCCCCCCATCCCCCCCCCCCGTCCTTTCCAACTCTACTCCCTCCCCACACTCACGTCACCTCCACCTACACATAAAAACACACAACTCAAAGGCCTTAAAATTAGAAAAAAACAAGCCAAGCACGTTTTTTTTTTTTTTCGTGGCTGGAGACAAGAGAAATAAAACTGTCTTGTAATGGGAAGAAAACACAGAACACGAGAGAGGGAGGAGGGAAGAAGGGAAAGAGAGGGAGGAAGAGGGAAGGGAGAAGGAGGGATGGAAATAGGGAGGAACAGGGAAAGGAAAGGTCGGTAGGGTGATGGAAGGAAGAAGGGGGAAAATGGAAGAGAGACTAAGATGAGAGAAGCAGTCTTGTGGTATAAAAAGATCGTGTGCTTAACCCTTAAATCGCAGGTTGGAAAGCAAACCCCTAATTACTGAAGGTCATTTACGGAACACCTGTGGTTATCAGGTACGGTTAGCCTGCATCCCATATTACAGAACGCAGTCAGCAACCACACAGGAAAGCCAGATACGTTCCATCACCATCACCTACCTCAAAAAAAGAAAAAAAGAAAAAATCTGGAGTCTGCATCCCATTTTGCGATTTCAAGTTTAAGCATACGACCCTTAGCCCTAGACCTCTATATGCGATTTTTCTCCCAGGCTGAATAAAATCGTCCCCTGGCAGTGAGAATAAACCCATGTGTGATAAACCGTCTGGATATAACAAGAATAATACTCAGGGCGCCCCATAAGACCATAACCTGAAGAAAATCGTCTGAAAATAGTGAAAACAGAGTAAAAAGTGTAAACAGAAGCTTAAACTGAACAAAATCGTCTGGAGACAGTAAGGACAGTAAAAAAAAAAAAAAATCGTTTTCTTAAAGGGGTGGGAAATGAATCCATCTTGCCAAGCCCCCAACTGAATGAAATCGTCTGAAGGTAGCAAGACTATATAGAATTATGCGTCATTGAGGTGAAAGGGTTAATGAAGAGTAAACATGCACGGGATTATAAAGACCATGAAGTGGGAATGGAACTTAGTCACGAATAGGAGAGAGAGAGAGAGAGAGAGAGAGAGAGAGAGAGAGAGAGAGAGAGAGAGAATGTGATGGATGTCGCGATGAGTGAAGTCGTTATCGTCGTCGTCATTGTCATCACCATCATCATCATCATCATCTCATTCATTCCGTCTAACCCAATATAATCACGATTCTTCTTTTTCTTTTTCTTTTCTTCTTCCGATTATAATAATAATAATAATAATAATAATAATAATAATATATGATTACTGTTGGTGTTGCTGTTGATGATGTTGCTGCAGTTGTAGTAGTTGTTGCTGATGTAGTAGTTGCTATTGTTGTTTATAATGTTATTGTTAATCACTTTCACCAGGTATCACCATCACACTCATCCCATCATTCTTCTCCCCAAATCGGTGAACTACGTGTAAAAAAAAAAAAAAGTCAAATCCTCAAAAATACCATTAACAAAAGCCAGGATCGAACCCGCGACCCTGTCCACTCAGCCATCACCTCCCCGGGCTACGCAGTTTGCCCGGTGAATGCGGCACAGCACTGCACACTACGGTACAGTGCCAATCACCCTCTGCTCTCACTCTGCACTGATTCCCTCCATTTCACTGCACACGCGAAAATACTGGAAGTCAATCTTTTTAACTCCATATTTTAAGAAAGTGTCAATTACTCTGCTCTCACTCCCATTTCACTGTACATTCGAGGGCAGTGTCAATTACTCTGCTCTCACTCCCATTTCACTACACACTCTAACACTGTGCCAATGAACTCACGCTCACTCATCTGTTGACTCTCTCCCTACTCATCGCACGCTCGAAAATATTACCAATCAACATACACTAATGTTTATCCATCCATCATTCAGTTCAATATTACCCCTATCGGGAGCGTAAGGGCCCTGGGCTAGACTACTCAATCCAAGCACTGAAGGCCAAAGATGGGCAGTCCCTCTTCCCTGGGCGGCAATACGAGTGGAAGAGACCGGAACCAACCCTCGCAAGTAGACCCGTATAGGCCGGTACTCTCACTACTATACTCCTTTTACTCGTACACAAACTTGGCCTAAAACTGTCCTGTCTCCATCTTGAACACTGAGTTACAGTAACAGATTAACACTTAAATGTGATGCTAGTCAAGAGGAGGTGCCATGGGAAGAATGCAGAGCCGTAGCACTGTCTTTTTCTGCCACTGAGCTACGTGGAAGAAGCTGCAGACGATAAAAACTCTGGGCCAAGTTAATGTGAAAAGAACTAACTCAATCTCTGCTAAAAACAGATGTTACAGGATTGCAGGGGTGTACTGAATGCAACTACGACTAGGATAGCACCATAGAGTTGTAGGACTAACCACCACTAAGTAGGGAGGAAGGAGGGGACAATGGCTGGAGCAGACGGTCAGGATGTGACTTTCAAGAGACGGAGGAAGAGTCGTACTTTAACCTAACATGGATGGGATGGGTGAACAGTATCCATCGAGCAGAGAATACACACACGTCGCTGAGACACTGCATGCACTCAAACTTTATGCATACAAGTTGGGATTTGACATTACATCTGAAATTGTCCATGTTTGTGACCAATGTAGAGAATAAATATGAGAGGCATGTTTGTAATTTTGCTACCAGTTCAGCTGTCTACAGGTTATTGTTTAAACTGCATTCCACACTTTATATCCTAACAAAAGCCTGAGTTCACATTTAATTTAATCTCCAGGTAAACAGACACCAGGGGAAAAGACTCTGACTAAATAATCTGTTCAGCCAGGGAATCGAACTTTTGGTCTCGTCAGCTGCGGGGTTAGCATGTTAGCCACTGCACCACCGCCACCCCATACATCATCCGTGAAAAATATCCCACTATGTCTCCCAGAAGTGAAACCCTTGTCCATTAAGTGGCATTCTTGGGCGTTCTTACCTCCACACACACACCCTCTTAAAAGCTTCCCAGAACACTATTGAACTAGAGTCTCTGTGTTGATGCGCTGATTTTTTCCCCCTTTTCCTCTTCTTTTTCTTCTTCTTATTATTATTCATCCATCATCCAATCCTACATTACCCCATGAGGAGCGTAGGAGCCCGGGGCTAGGCAAGTTGGCCCTGACATTTAAGATGAGTGACCAGCCTCACTCATCCCCGAGTGGCGTTACGTGAGCAATCAACCCTAACCACCCCTTGGATATAACCCTACACAGGCTCAATCAGAATGGAGGGCCTTAATTACCCACTAAACCACCAGGCGCCAAATTTGGTTAGGCCTGTATGGTTACCACCCAGCGTAGTAAAATGGTTTCCTGGTGTACGGGAAACCATTTGTCTTGTCACTCAGTATAGAGTCACCCACTGGCATGGGGTTCGATTCCTTGGAGAAATAATGCTTCGAATACTGCGTTTTCTGAATTCTTTATAAGGTTTCCGTGTCCTGTTAGTTCGTTTCTTTCTCTTCCGTCTTCCCTGCTTCCTCTCTTTCAATCCATTTTCTTTTATTCGGTGATTCTTCTCTTCTCTTCTCTTCCCCCCTCCCCCACTCTCTCTCTCTCTCTCTTCCTTATTTCCTTCCTTCCATCATCCGTCCATTTATCCACTTCATTTCCCTTTTCATTCTGTACATTTATCCATCCTTCTTTCCTTTTGCCCAGCCATGCATTCGTTTGCCTTCCTTCCTTCCTTCCTTCCTCCCTTTCCCTTTCTTTTTCTTTCTCTCTCTCTTTCTCTTTCCTTCCTTCATTTCTATCTGCCTCTCATTCCTCTCCTCCTCTTTCATATCGTTTCAACTTAGCTCTTTCTCTCATTTTTCAGTCTTACCAAGCTTCCTCTCTTTATTTTTCTTTCTCTGTCTCCTCTCTCTCTCTCTCTCTCTCTCTCTCTCTCCCTTCTCGCTTCTTACATTCTTTATATTGCCTCCTTGTACCATCCTTCAGTCTCTCTCTTTCTCTCTCTCTCTCTCTCTTTCTCTCTCTCTCTCTCTCTGCCACCTAAGCCCTCGCCTAATACTTAACTCTCTCTTTCCTTCCTTCATCCCCTCTCCTCTTCCTTCCCTTCCTCCAGTTCCTTCTTTACCTCCCTCACATCACTTTCTCTTTCATGTCCCTTCCACTCTTGCACTCCCTCCTCTTCTCTCTTTTCTCTCCGCCTTCTCTTTCCTTCTCCACTTCCTCATTTTCCCTTCCATCTTTCAAGGCTCTTCTCTCTCACTTTCCTCTTCTTCCCGCTTCTTCTTCCTCCTCTCATCTCTTCCCTTTGTACTCTTCTCCCTTCTTCTTCTTCCTCCTCCTCCTCCTTCGTCTCCCCTTTGTAGTCCTCTCTCCCTGTTTCCTGTCCTCTTTGTACTCCTCTCTCCTCTTCTTCCCCCTCCTCTCAGCACCCCCGATTTTTCGTCCTCTCTCCCTCTTCCTCCTTGTGTTCTCCTGCCTCCCTCTCCTCCTCCCTCCTCTCTCTTAACCCTCCTTCTCTCTCTCCTCTTCTCGCTTCCTATTCCCCCTCCTCTCTTTCCTCTTCTTCCTCTCTCCTCCTCCTCCTCTCTTTCCTCTTCTTCCTCTCTCCTCCTCCTCCTCTCCTCCACCTAAGTCCCTGCCGTAAGCTGGGTAGAGTGGACACGCAGGGTGGGTGTGGATAATGCAAGGAGACGTACGCTAATGCTCTCCCAGTTAACAACGGCTGGAGCACGAGCTATGGGAGGAAGGAAGGAAGGAAGGAAAGAAGGAAGGGAGGGAGGAAGGGAGAATATAAGAAGGATGCAAAGGAGGGAGGAAGGAAGGAAGAACGGAGTAAATGCAGAGAAACGTACGCAAACGCTTTCCCAGTTAACAAGAGCTGGGGAACGAGCTATAGGAAGGAAGGAAGGAAGGAGGGGAGAAGACTGGAAGGAGGAACGGAAGGGGATAATGGGAGGGACGGGGGGGTGGGAGGACAGATAAAAGGAAGGGAGCACAAGGCTGAGAAGGAAAGAATAGAAAGAGAGAGGCAGGAAGGAAGGAAGAAAAGAAGGGATAGGAAGGGAAGAAGGAAAGAGGATATAGGATGAAAGGAAAGGAGGAAGGTAGGAAGATTATGAAAGGAAGAAGGAAGTGAAGGACGAAGGAGAGGTAAGAAGGAGCGGAAGGATGAAGGAGGGGAAGGAGGGTGAGAAGGATGAGGTAAATGAGGCAGACGTTGGCTAATGCTCTCGCAGTTAACAACGGAGGGAGGACGAGAAGTGGGCAGGCAGGCAAGCAGGCAAGTAAGTAGGAAGATAGGCAGGCAGACAGACAGGTAAGTAGAAAGGCAGGCAGGTAAGTATGAAGGCAGGCAAGCAGGCAGGCAAGCAGGAAGGAAGGAAGGAAGGAAGAATCTAAGGGAGGAAAACGGAGAGGGAGGAGTACTAGCTATGGGCATGCAAGGAGGAATGTAGGAAGGAAGGAGGAAAAGAAGGGCGGAAGAGGAAGACAGGAAGTAAGATAGAGAAAATGAAGGAAGAATGAGGAAATGAATGGAAGAAGAGGAAGGAGGGGAAAAGGATGGAGCAAATGGAGGGAGACGTACGCTAATGCCCTCGCCTGATAACAATGAGAGAAGAAGGAGGAAGGAAGGAAGACAGGAAGGAGGGAAGGAAGGAAAGGAGAAAGGAAAGAAAGCAGAGAAAGGAAGGAAGGAATGAAGAACCAAAGGAAAGAAGGAAGGGGAAGGAAGGAAGGAAGGGGAAGGAAGGAAGGAAGGAGGAAGAGAGGGAGATAAGCAGTAAAGACGAGGTGAAAATGACATAAAAGCAAGTGCAAGAGGCGAGAGGCAGGAGGGTAAGATGGAAAGGAGGAGTACGTAAAGAGATGAATGTGTTAAATAAATAAATAAATAAATAAATAAATAAAAGTACGGCTGACTGAGAGAAAAAGAATAAAAAAAGGAGAAAGTAGAAGGATGAATGGAGGAAATGAAGAGAAGAAAACAGACGAAGGAGTGTGAGGTGGAAGGAGAGTGTGAAGGAAAATGACGTAAGTGAAAAGTAAAAGATCATATGGAAAGGGGAGAAATTTGGAGAGGATGATGATTTGAAACCGAAAGAATAATTTTAAAAAACACGAAGGAAAGGAAAAAGAAGGAAGGAAGGAAGGAAGGACGGGAGGAAGGAAGAAAAGGGTAACTGAAAGAAACTGCATGGAGTGGAAGGAAGAGACGAAGGAGAACGGGAAGAGAAAGACCACTAAGAGAGGAATGGAGTCTGGAGGAGAATCTGAGATATATGGAGGGAGGGAGGGAAGCAGGGAGACAGGGAGGGAGGGAAGCAGGGAGGGAGAGAGGGAAGGAAGGAGGGAGGAAGGTTGAGAATGTGAAAGGAGAAAAAGAAGGAGAAAACGAAAGGAAGGATGTGAAAAATTACATAGGAAAGAAGACAGGAAAAACGTAAGACCAGAAAAAGGAAGGTAAGGTCAGATATTTTAAGGGAAGGGAGAGAGGAAGGGAGGGAGGGAGAGTAACAAAGGACAGAGTAAAAAGAAGGAAAAAATATACAAGATGAGATTTGGTGGTAGGAAAAAATGTAAATGTAGGAAAGACGAAAAAAAAAAAAAAAAAAAGGAGAAATCGAGACAGTATTATGGGGTAGGAGAGAGGGAGGGAGGGAAGGAGAGAAGAGGGAGAGAGAAGGAGAGAAGAGGTGAGAGAAGAAGACAGGATGGAGCAGCCTAAATGAAGGAGAGGATGTGCAAGAGAAGGAAAGAGAGAAGAACTAAAATGTAGAATACCTCCTTCGTCTTGGTGCTCTTCATGCTTCCTCTCTCCTCCCCCTCCTCTTCCCTGCTTCCCTCCCTTCCTCCCTCCTCCCGTTCCTCTTCCCTTCTTCTCTTCCTTTCTCCCTCCCCTCTTCCTCCCTTCTCTACTCTACTCTCATTCTCTACGACTCGTTCCTTCCTTCCCTCTCACTAATTTTCCCAACGTGACTCCCTAATCTTTCCCCCTAGGCTTCCTCTTGCCTCCTCCTCCTGTTCTTTCCTGTTTCCCTCCCTTCCTTCTCTGTTGTTTCCTATCCTCTCTCTCTCTCTCTCTCTCTCTCTCTCTCTCTCTCTCACACACACACACACACACACACACACACACACACACACACACACAAAACCTCAGCTGACACGAGACAGAACGACACAAACAAAAGAGGGATGGTAACATGAAGGAGCGTATTTGGGGGAACGATAGGAGACAGGAGCGACATGAGAGAGGCAAAACGACAGGACTGATACGACAAAAATATCACAGAGGACGACAGAAATGAACAGGGAGGCAGAGGTGACAGAGAGAAAGGCAACAGATCGAAAAAGAAGCAGAGGCAATAAACACAATAATAAGTAAGACAGAAAAGAAACAGAGAAAAAAGCATAATAAGAAAATACAGAAGCTACACAGAGACAGAAACGAGAGAGACAATTAACAGACAGAAGGACAGATAAGAAAAGACAAAGAAAAGCGACAGAAACAGATGCAAGAGTGACAGGAGTGAGAGAAAGAGCAACACACACAGAAAAACAAGAGACACAGAAATAAGAGAATGACAGAGAGGCAGCACACAGAGCAAAACAAAAGACACATAAGTAAAGACAAGTGTGATGGGGTTCGTGTCTCGTGCTCACTTATCTTGCTCCATCTCTCGTCGCAGTTCTGGGGGGGATAGGGGTTGGATGAGGTTGCAGAGGTGGATGAAGAACAGGCACATCCACTCATACACAGAAAGCCAAGAACACACACACACACACACACACACACACACACACACACACACACACACACACAGGCGCATTACAAGTGACCTCATGGCAATCAGGACAGTACAACACTCTCCTCCATCCATCCATCCATCATCATCATCATCATCATCATCACCTAGCCTGAATCAAGCCAGCAGTTACAAGCAGTAGGTTAATATATTCTTCCTGCGATAACAATACTGACACCCACATCTCCACCAAGACTTCCCTCTCCTTCTTGAATTTGGCAGTGTGTATATGTATTCAACGGTATTACTTCCTCCTACGCACGGGAAAGTAGGAGCGTCGTGGGTGTGAGAGAAAGGAAGAGAGGAAGCGAGAAGGTGAGTGAGAGCTATAGAGAGTTAGAGTGAAAATAAACACAGCAAGAATTTTAGTCTCCCTTACACACAGCAAGATTGGAGTGTGAGTGAAAATGAAAGAGAGTGTGAGAGGGAGATAAAAATATCGAGATATATACACTGCAGTACAAGACGCACTGACTTGTTAATATACAAAAGATGCTTTAGAGAGAGAGAGAGAGAGAGAGAGAGAGAGAGATGAAATAGGTGACCATGTGAGGCTACTACCTTTGATCTTCTCCCCTTCCTATCCCTCTCATTCATCTCTCCTCCCCAATAATCTCCCCTTCTAGCACGATTGACCCCACCTCCTCTCCCCACCTGTCCCCCTCTTCTCCCCACCTTTCCCCCCTTCCCTTTCCCCTCCCCATCACCTCCCCTGGCCATTATTCCACCCGCTACCCCTATCCTCTCAATTCTCCCCAAATTATAAAAGGTATGGCATTGTGAGAATAATATACCACCTGAATGTACAGTAGTTATATTGATGGGTTTATATCTCACACCAGCGCTTGTGAAAATACATGCATACACACATACGTACCTATTTAAACACACACACACACACACACACACACACACACACACACACAAACTCCCCCCCCCTTCTCTCTCTCTCTCTCTCTAACATATACAGCATTTCCGGCCATGCAGTGAACCAGTCTCAGGGTGTACACGAGCGATGAGAGGGGAGAGGGAGGCTTGATGAAAAAATACATAAAACAAAGATAAGTACCGTCCTCAATATTTTATCATCAATATAAACAGATGAGAATGGCTGGGAAATATTAGTCACGGGGATATGGTGAAGGAAAAAGAGAGTATTATATTAGTCTTTAATGGTATCCCCTTCAGTGTGATAAAGTCTATGTATGTGTATAGATAGATAGATAGATAGATAGATAGATAGAGAGATAGACAGATAGATAGATAGACAGAGATAAATAGACAGATAGATAGACAGATGGATAGACAGATAGATAGACAGACGGACAGGTAGGTAGGTAGGAAGGTAAACAGAAAAAGAGATAGACAGATAGATAGATAGATAGACAGACGACAGACATAGACAGACATATAGATAGATAGAAATAGATAGACAGAAATATAGACAGACAGATAGATGGATAGGTAGATAGACAGACAGACAGATAAACCGATAAAGTGCAGACTAATGACGGTATTAAGAAACCATGGGAAGCAAATAGCAGGAAGAGAGTTTCTGTTAAACACTGGAGAGAGAGAAAAGACAGCAGAAACAGAAAAAGAAAGAAGACAGCAGTTAAATGTTTGGAAAAGAGAAGTAGAGACAGGAAGAAAGAGAGCCAGAAAAAAAGTACTGGAAAGAGAGAAAGAAAGAAGAAAAAGAGGGAAAGAAAGGAGACAAGCGACAGCAACAGGAATATATTGGCGTGAGGAAGAGATGGAGAAGGGGGAAGAGAGAAAGGGTATCAAGAAAATATTGTATAACAGGAAAGAGAGAATGTATGATGAAAAAACAGTCATGAAAACAATAAAGGAGCACCAAACGTTGAGAAAGGACAAGGTGAAAGGTGAAAACAGCTACGTAAATTAAGAGAGAGGAGAGAAAGTAACACGACACATCACCATCATCACTACCATCCACAAACAGCACCACAATCATCCAGTCATAACCATCATCACGACCATCATCATCTCCACCACAACCACTATCATTCATGTCCAGTCATCACCACCACCACTACTACCACCATTAACACCACCACCGTCACAACCACCACCATTACCACCACCACCACCACCACGACCATCATCACCGCTACAACCACCATCATTCCCATCAATTCCCACCACCACCTGCACCACCACCATTCCCATCACAGTCCTCACCACCATTTATTACCACCATCTCCACCACCATTATCACCATCACCACCACCACCATTACTACCACCACCACCATCACCATCGCACCACACCTCCACATATTTTCCATGACGGTAAGTGAATCGCGTTACGGAAGGGGGGACTAAAATGGACGACATAGCAATCAGATCCTGTATGCAGAATTGTGAGTGCTGGGCGACATTAACGAAGAGGGGTTTTTACCGCCATGCAGGAGAACGCGTGATACTGCAACGTGGTGTGCAATGTGTTCAAAGACTCGTGCAACAGTTGACAGATTATTATTTTTTTTTTTCAATCCACGCCTTTAACAAACAGTGGATGGAAGGGTGGCCAATTTTCGCCGTGAACTCTGATGGTAGATTTCCCACAGTTCTTTCATCTTAACTTGGTCAAGATATTCGTCCTTTTGTAGCTTATTTCACGTGGATTATAAGAAGACGGGACTACAGGTCTCCATCCCCTCCACTGCACTTCTTGGTGATTAGCATCATATTCTGGTATTATTCTATTGTTACAGCCCAGCATTCAAGATGGAGAGATGGCAATTTCAGGCCAAGTTAGAGTAAAAAGAGTATAGATTTCTGCTTTCCCTATTTCTCTTTGCCGTGCGATAAAATAACTTAGATTTTAGGCACGCCCCTCTCAACAAAGTATTCTCTCATCATCAGTGTCACCAATTCTTGACAACGCAAACGGAACTTATATTTTAGATTTTGTGAGAGATTTTCTATTGCAGTGAATAATACGTCAGTAAAACAGGAAAGGCATACGTCGGCTGGATGAATAATGCTGACGTCCTGGTATAATGAATAAATTAGACCCATTCTGCTTACCTATCTATCTATCTATGTATCTACCTATCTCTATCTCTAAGCACCTACGTATCATTCTATCTGCCTATCTATCTATCTATCTATCTCTTCTCCATAATAAATACAAAGGAAGTACCGTACATTCCACCTCACTATGAAATAAAATATGAACTTAAATAACGTCAATAAAGATCAAGTCCAGTAATCACGACATTAAGACAGGTCAATCGCACGTCAATCACAGGTCAATCACGGGTCAATCACAAGTCAATCACAGGTCAATCACGGGTCAATCACGGGATAAAACTCAATATGAACAAAAATATAAAAAAGGAGAATCTGTGCGTAGCGAGGTATTAACTAAACACGTTATGTGACCGCTAAAAAAAAGAAAAAAAAAAGACTGGTAGCGCTGGTGAAAAAATATGAAGGGTGGCGAAGCGAAAAACATTGTATATTTTGCTATGAGGGGTCGCGGTAGAGGGGGATTAAAAATAGTTATCCCCCCTTCCCCCCCAAACCCCCTCCCCCTCCCCTCTGTGTCGCCTGATACACCCCCCCCCTCCTACATCCTCCTGCTGCTGCCATCATCATCATCATCATCGTCAGTGTCATTATTATCACCACCATCATCATCATCATCATTGCTATTACTGTCAATATGATTAGGGTTCTCCTCGTCCTCGTCCTCCTCCTCGTCCTCGTCCTCCTCCTCCTCCTCCTCGTCATCATCATCATCATCATCATCATCATCATCTGTCGCAGCTACAATTCCATCACTACTACAATCACCTGCTACCACCACAGTCACCATATCTACCAACAAGCAATACCACCACAGTCACCTTCACCACTACCATCACCATAGTAACCACATTCACCAGTCATTATTACCACTACCACAGTCGCCAACTACTACCAGTACCACCACAATCACCAACCACAACCACAACCACCCCGATCCAAACACCCATCCACCACCACCACCACCATCACTACGACAATAACGACATCCATTAATCAATACTGCCACCACGAAAACCACCATCAATCACCTCCACCATCATTACCACAACCACCACATATACCACATCCACCCCTCACCTCCACAATCACCAACTATTAACCCCACCAACCACAATTACCACCACCACTACCACACCAATCCACCACAACCACCACCACCACCACTATCACTGCATATCTCGCTATCACCATTTGCTTAATAATCTGACCGCCATATACGAACACATTACCCGTCCCTTCTAACACAGGACGAATTTATGCAGCCAAAGTAAACCCAACACAGGAAAAAGGTTAAAAATTATCCCGATTTACGGTGTAGGCGGGGAATTAAGAACTACGTATTTTATTTCAGCTATACAGGACGATTTTATTATGTGGAGAGAAATAAACTGTAAATAAAAAAATGAATAAATGAAGTAAACAAACCCTTCAGACTGATGACACCCTTTTCGCTTTATTTTGGCTGACTCTAGGCTCTTGTATTTAGCTTTATAGAGCCCCTTCATACACAAGCGTTTATTCAATGCTATATCTAAGCCACCCAGTTTCTCCTACGGCTGAAAATCAATGTCTCAAGCTAGCCAGAAGAAAAATAAGTCACCATAATGAAGTAGTTAAGGCGTTCCAAAATCTCCCAGGGACTATCGAGAGGGCGAACTAAATAAATAAATACACAATTGATAAATAAATGAATAAAAAAATAACTAACTCGAACCAAGGGATGTAGGGTTGAGGGGGAGGAAAGAAAAATAAAAAAGTCATACCAAGAATCTTACACCAGAGTCGAGTTCAGGTCTGGAGAAAATGGAAGCTGAGGAAATGATGATGATGATGATGATGATGATGATGATGATGATGATGATGATGACGATGATGATGACGATGATGGTGAGTAAATGTTAAGAGGAACAGGAAGACGAGTGTAAGATAAGTATATTTACAGGCTCTCGGGGCTATGTTTAAGAGAGAGGGGGCTATATTTACAAGGAAGATGGCTATATGTTTACAAGGGGCTATAATTACAAGACATGGGGCTATAATTACAAGACATGGGGCTATATTTACAAGACAGGGGGCTATATTTACACGACAGGGGGCTATATTTACAAGGAAGATGGCTATATATTTACAAGGGGCTATATTTAAAGACTAGGGGCAAATGTCTACTCTACAATATACAGGTAGTCACTCGGTGTTGGGTCAATAATTACCTCTATTGGTCGTGCCGGAAGGATAAAACTTGCATGGCCTCATTTATGATGCACGGGAGGCTCTGTGTCTGTTTGCTGCCTCTGTCTTCTATTCTCTCTCTCTCTCTCTCTCTCTCTCTCTCTCAGTCTGTGTGCCTGGGTCTGCACGAGTACATCATCTCTTACTGTTCAATTTATTTTCTCTCACTTCATTACACTAAACCTCTCTCTCTCTCTCTCTCTCTCTCTCTCTCACACACACACACACACACACACACACACACACAAAGAAAACACCACACAAACACCCAACCAAAGCCACTGTCTCTCTCCAGATAAACACCCCCCACTGAAACCAAACGAAGGGCGAACAGACACAGTCGACTACATTATACCCCTCAGTACGCCAATTTCCTTTTTTATATTTAATTCTTTCTCCCACCAGACGATTTTATTTTGCACCAGACGCTTTTATTCATCTTGGGACAAATCTTTAATATATCTTTACTATCTTCAGACGATTTCGTTCACCTCAGGACAGCCACGTTGTGAGGATGGGGAGGAAGAGGCGATAGTCGAAAATGAGAGAGAGAAACAAAGAACAGAAATCAAGAAGTAGTTTCAATCTAGGAAAGATGAGAAAGAAAAAAAAAACTTGAATTCACAAAAAAGGCATTAGAGGGGAAAGAAAGACCTTGAGAAATAAAGAAATGAATATAAGTTGTAACTGAGAACAAGAGAACAGAAAGAAGGAATACAAAGTAAACAAAGCAGAATGCCGTGATTGACGAGATAAAATCAGACAGCAAAATAAAAGAATATAAAACTACAAGGCAAGCAACCAAGCAAGCATGGAAGAAAGAAAGAAAAAGAAAGAAAGATAAAATGAAAGAAAAAAAACGAAAGAAAAGAACCGGGAAACGTCAGAGTCAAAGCGAAAAAAAGGGAGGGAAAAAACAAAATTAGAAAAGGTAGAGAAAAACGAAAAGATGAGAAAAACCTAAACAAAAACAGGAAGGACAGAAAAAACAGAAGAAAATAAAACGAAGGGACACCAAACACTGAAAAAAGGTAGGAAAGAAAGAAAGAAAATGAGAGAAAAAAGGAGAATCCCTGAGTAAAAGCATAACGAAAGAAGTATGAAGGAAGAAAGATCAAAGAAGGAAGGAAAATCAAAGGAGGAATACAAAACAAAAGAAGTAAGAATCAATGCTGGGGTGAGGGTGTGGGGTGAGTCCAATCAATGTCCTGGTGAGCCGTCTGACACTGGCATGGAGGCCTGACACATGACACGGGGGGGAGGGGGAGGGTGGTAGTGCTGTCTGCTTCTGTCTCTGTCTAGCTATCTGTCTGTGTTGTCTGCTTCTGTCTCTGTCTAGCTATCTGTCTGTGTTGTCTGCTTCTGTCTCTGTCTAGCTATCTGTCTGTGTTGTCTGCTTCTGTCTCTGTCTAGCTATCTGTCTGTGTTGTTTGCTTCTGTCTCTGTCTAGCTATCTGTCTGTGTTGTCTGTTTCTGCCTCTGTAGTCTAGGTGTCTGTCGGTATGTCTGAGGGGAAGGTGCTAGTGTTCTCTGCTTCTGTCTCTGTCTAGCTGTCTGTCGGTTTGCCTGTCTGAGGGGAGGGTGGTAGTGTTGTCTGCTTGTCTCTGTCTAGCTGTCTGTCGGTTTGCCTGTCTTTCTTTGTCCGTCTGTTTTTTCTCTCTCCTTTCGTATATCTGTCTGTCTGTTTGCCTGTCTTTCTTTGTCTGTTTATTTTTAGGTGTCCATTTGTATATATGTGTCTGTCTGTCTTTCTATTAATGTCAATCAATTTTCTGTAGCTTCTCATGCGTAAAAATAAACTTAGGCAAACTAGAATACCCCAAGACGTGGGCCAAACGCTTGCTAGAAACAGACTTATTTTCATCACTGCGTCTCTGAGCTTCGTAATTAATAAAACTTGCCATAAACATCACTCAACAATTACCAATCTATATAAAAAAAAAATAACTTCAAAATCAAGAGCTTTAAACAGAGGCCGAAAAAATATACAAACACACAGTCAGACGGAGCCAAAAACATTACCCCCCACCCCACTACTCGAAGTGATAAAAATTCGTAGCATTATACTTACGAACTCGGCGCTGGAGGCTCTCAGAAGCTGCACTTACGACTAACTTTACGCATACTCATGGAAAAATATTGCGTAAGCCTATTTTGGAACTCTGGGTCGTAAGTAGCGGGAAGGAAGGCGTAAGAATGTGATAATGTATGCGTAGGGAATAATGATATGTTAATGGAGCGTGAGAGAGAGAGAGAGAGAGAGAGAGAGAGAGAGAGAGAGAGAGAGAGAGAGAGAGAGAGAGAGAGAGAGAGAGAGAGAGAGAGAGAGACGGATACACCGAACACACAGATCTAATTGTACCAACGAGGTGGATCGCCCTTAATCAAAATCATCATCATCATCATCATTATTTCATCCTGATATCATAGTACCATTAACTGACGAAATGGAAGAAAAATACAGTTCTTACCTATGGAAATATTATCTTCCCAGTAAATATTTGCACATGTGGGTATCCCCCACCATCATCATCATCACCATCATCATCATCTATTCCTTCTACTTTAGCACCCAATAGTAAACCTGTGTGAAAAGCCGAAGACCAAGATTATTGTGCGTTTACTTTAATCTGACAAATCCCTAACCTTTTTCAGCTCAGTATATGGCCAAGTAGTAGGAAGATTGGAGGGTCGCTGTAAATAACAACCAAGGAGATTCAACCATACCGTACCTTAAATATTATAAGTGCTTCTAACGATAATGATAATAACTTTACCAGTGTTATATACGTGTGTTCAAGTAATTGTGAACACCGAAATGTGAATTATGTTGCCTTACGGTAATTACAATCAGGCAATGGATTACTGCAGCGAGGAATAAATCAACACAGAACTTTTTCCGTCTCAGAACAGAGGTACATGTTGGATATAGTGCCTAAAATAACTTTGGCATGACATTTAATCAAAACTTTAGAAATAAATCCTCCATATACACGATGAACAACGTAAAACTCAAATTACTTACAGAGTGAGCTAAGCGTGAAGAATGTCCATACTTACAAAATGAGGAAAGCTTAGAAAAGTTTTAAGTAAAGAAAATAAGTAAAGATTCAGAGGACCTAAAGAAAGAAGCCAAAGTTTCATGTCACAATCTATCATTCAGAAAAGTTGCATTAAGTCTACCATACACAATCCATAGTGTATCCGCACCAAATTTCTTGAGACAATCTTATTATTTTGTTGAAAAATCCAAAATAGTAAAATCTGTTTTCGATGTGTGTGTGTGTGTGTGTGTGTGTGTGTGTGTGTGTGTGTGTGTGTGTGTGTGTGTGTGTGTGTGTGTGTGTGTGTGTGAGAAATACTCAGACAGCACTTCAAAACACTGGACAGCACCAAATTGCACTACTGGGGAAACAATAACAAACAATATTCAAAGACAGCTCTCAAAAACACACAGACAGGACAACACTAATAGCACTCAACGGTAGCACACAAAGACAGCACTCAAGATCTACAAGAGCATCACTCAAGCAAGGACAGCACACAAAAACAATACTCAGGACTCACCAAAACAACCAGAACAACACATAAGGGAGCCAGGTGTATGTTGGGAGGTGCCTGTGATTGCTTAAAGTGATTCTGATTTGGTGTATCAAGCCCCACCCAAACAGCGATTGTCCATTGGCTGTTCCGTCACTCATTTTAGCAGTCAGTCTTCCTGCCGGTTTGTCAGTCAGTTGAAAGTTAGCAAATCCAGTCTATGTCAGTCTAGCAATTTAAAACTTAAGTCTACAAACAGTTTAAGTATACAGTAACCCAGTTTAAAATTTGCCTAGGCCACGTGATCATCATCCTTCTATACACTTTAAGTTACAGACAAGTCGATAGTAAAATCCAGTGTGTGCTTCCTGAAACAGGGCAGGGACTGAGGAATTTTAAAGCATTTCAACCTATGTCTACGTAAATTAAGGACAACAGCAACGATTTATATCTATTCATCTATTTATTTACTTATTTTTTCATTCATTCATTTATTTACTAATTTATTCGTTATCTTTCTTTTCTGGATATACATAACAGGCGTCAATCCCCCTGGCGGCATCTCTCACAATCACTGGTCTCGCGTGTGACGTCACCTACCTACCTGCTCAGCCAAACCCGATAATTTCACTCGCTCCTCAACACGGCAGGGTGTGTGTGCGTGTATGTGTGTGTGCAATACTCTCGTTGCAAGCGGTGCAATATTGTTGATAAATAAACTTGAGGGTATACAAATAAACTGGGAAATACGGCTTAATCGTTTCCATCCAATGACGTATTTATTTTTACTTTATTTTTCCAACCATCAGACGGTTTTATTCAGCACGAGAGGGGCTTCGATACTATTATTATCTATCTTTCATTATAGGGTTTTCTAAGCTGATCAAAATCGTCTGGAGGTACCAAGATTACACTAAACTTATGCCTAATCACAGCGACGGGATTCGTATTAATGTATTTTCTCTTTCATTATTAGCTGTATTTTTGAAGGTCTGACTGCTCCCCCCCTCTCTCTCTCTCTCTCTCTCTCTCTCACACACACACACACACACACACACACACACACACACTCCTCTCATACTAGTACTTTTCTCTCAGTCAGCAGGAGGAAGGTAATAACAGCAAGAGGTGTGAGTCACTGAGGCAAGATGCTTTATTGTTCTCTCTCTCTCTCTCTCTCTCTCTCTCCCTAAATGAGGAATCATAGTATTTGTTCCTATACTCTTTTTTCTCTTCTTTACAATACTGTGATTCTAGCGGCGTTGCAAAGTAGCCGCACATTACAACTTGAAGACGGCGTACCTCAGTAACCGGGTCATCTTTGTTTGTGCAACTTTACATACACAATAAACCTATGGAAAAGGATAAATCTATTGCATTTTTCATAGTGACAGGACCCCTTCTTCCTCTCCCCTCCTCTCCCAACTTTCTGTACACTGGATTTCATTAACCAGGCCACAAGTTGAGATGTAGTTGTGTAGTTCTGTATTATAGGCTACACTGTTTTTACTTTAACTTAGCCTAAAACTGCTACCTGTCCATCTTCAATACTGTGTCGTGACAAAAGAGTAATACTACAATATGATGGAATGATGGGAGAGGGAAGGGGGGAGAGGAGAGAAGAGGACGTATAAAGCGGAGAGAATGGAGGGAAAAGAGGACAGAGGAAGAGCGTGGAGAGGAAAGAGGTTTGGAAAGAGTAGGAGTGTTAATTGACTAACCCCTCTTTCTTCCTCTTCTGTTTCATTCTTACTTTTTTCTCCTTCTTTTCTTTATCTTTTTCCACTCGCTATCTCTTCTCCGTTCTTATCTCTTCGTAGTTTCTAACCAGGGATTTTTCTTCTTCCTCTCTCCTAATTCCTTTAACCTCCTTACCTCCCCTTCCCTTACTCCATCATCATCATCATTCTTCGTCGTCCTCCTCCTCTTCTTCCTCCTCCTTTTCCTCTTTCCTCCTCCCCTTCTCCTCCTCCTCCTCCTCAACATGCCTACCACGCCCCCTGCCAAAACCGCGCCTTGATACCGCTTGCAAACAGGGCATAAGCTTCTCCCCCCGCTCACAGCTCTCACCCCTCCCCTTCCCCTCCCACCCTCGCCTCCCCCTCCCACACCCTAACATCCCTTCTTCTCAATCCCCTCCACTCTCTCTCTCTCTTACAGTTCCTTCTACTCCCTTATCACTCACCTCTGCCCTACCCTCTCTCTCTCTCTCTCCCATTTTTACAGACTTTCTCTCTCTCTCTCTCTCTCTCTCTCTCTCTCTCTCTCTCTCACCCCAGACACCGAAGCATGTTAGCGGTGGTGAAGGCTCTAGACCAAATCCGCACCTCCTACCTCCCCACAGACCCCCACCAGCCTCTCAATACCCTCTCATCCTTTATCTATCAGTCTATCTGTCTATCTATCTATCTCTCTGTCTGTCTATCTGTCCATCTACATATCTATCTCTCTCCGATACACATCTTACAGTCATACTAACCTGTCACCTATTCTCTCATCCTTCCTATCCACCCCAGGTCATCTTTTATCAACTGTACCTGTCTATCACTCTGTCTGCCAATCTATCTATCTATCTATTTATCTGTCTGTCTGTGTCAATCTATCTATCTATCTGTCTCTGTCCATCTATCTATCTATCTATCTGTCTGTCTGTCTATCTGTCTGTGTCTATCCATCTATCTATCTATCTATCTGTCTGTCTCTGTCTGTGTCTATCTATCTATCTGTCTGTTCGTCTGTCTATCTATCTATCTATCTATCTATCTACACACCTGGCATAATCTCACTAGCTACCCAGTATCCTACCCTCTCATCGTTCTTATACATCCCATGTCATCCTCTCTCTCTCTCTCTTGCTGTGACTTCCGGCTCCCTTCCCTCTCATTCCTGCTAAAAATCTCTCATTCTACCTCCCACCATCAACCTCTTTCACTCTCATTTATTGAAATTTCTCTCACTCTGACTCCCACACTCATTCCCGTCCCCCCCTCTCTCACACTCACGCTCTCTCTCTCCAAATCCGGTTCTATTTTTGCGCTTATTATCCCTCTCAACCTCATCTAACCTCCTCATCCCCATCCCTCCACCTTCCCACTCTCCTAACCCATTTTCATACTCATCGCTCTCTCGTCCCCTCATACACGCCTCTCATCCTCATCTTCTTATACTCTCATTTTCCTGCTCTCAACCTATTCTCATCCTCAACCACCCTCTTATCCCCATTCAACCTCCTCATCCTCAACACCTCATCTCTTAATTCTATCCCAGTCTTATCCCTAATCCCTCATACCCAAATTCCATCCCCTCATCCCCATCCTATCACCCTCGCCCTCTTTTTCTACCTCCTCACCTCTATACCTTCACCTTCTCACTCTCCTAATTTCATCCCATTTTTATCCCTAATCCCTCATCCCCATCCCATAACCCTCACCTTTCCTGACCTCTACCCTTTCATCCCCACCCTGCACATCCCCACCGAGCCCTCAACTCCCCTGACGACACCTATTTTCACCAGCAATTAACCTTTGGGCACTCGGGCGTCTTCTTCATTTTATTCGACGTAAATTAGGGCAAATACACAGCATCCTTTTTGCAGCATAATCCACACAAAAATCCGCTCCATAAGGCCTGTGGAATCGAGACTATTCTGAAGACGGCCAGGTTTGAAAAAGAATACAATTTTTATCAGATGTATCTCCTTATAAACTTCATCTTTCTGTCTTTCGTCAATTTTTATTTGATTTTTGTCTCATCAATTCCCACACTTCATTAAACTTAAGAAAGATCGATGTGACGGGAAACATTGGGTGGAAAACGCATAGTAGACGGAGGCATAGTTACAGTTGACCTAGGCATATCTACAACTGACCTGGGCATAGTTACAATTGACCTGGGCATAGTTACAACTGACCTGGGCATAGTTACAATTGACCTGGGCATAGTTATAAATGACCTGAGCCTAGTCACATAGGGCCTGTGTTTTCATGGCAAATGGTTTAACTGCAATCCTACTGAAGCAAGATGTTCAGGAGAGACCCACTCACAGCAGGTAATATTTAAGGATGAAAGGTGTACCAAATAACGTCTCACAGGATATAAAAATGTCATAAAAATAAAATACTGATTACTTTTTTTTTTTCCAGATAATTCAGTCATTTTTTCTGTCATTTTACGTGAAGAATGGGAGTTACCAATTTCAGACTACAATGTATTTTTCTTTATCTATCGGTCTGTCTGTCTGTCTCTGTCTATCAAACACACACACACACACACACACACACACACACACACACACACACACACACACACACACAAATTCACGCACACTTGCACTCTGACACATGAGCCCTCCTATCTCTCTCTCTCTCTCTCTCTCATACAGTATATACCCAACATCAGCAACTAAACGTCTGGGTACATCACACACACACACACACACACACACACACACACACACACACACACACACACACACACACACACACACGACCTTGCTGGTTCTCTATTGTGTTGTTGGAGAGTAGAGGTGAATTGGTAGATGCTTGTGTTGGGAAGCCAGGCGAGAGGAGGAGAAAGGAGAGGAGAGGAGTGGTGAGGAAAGAGGAAAGAAGCAGTGGGGAGAGACGAAAGGAGAGGAGAGGAGTGGTGAGGAAAGAGGAATGGAGCAGTGGGGAGAAAGGAAAATAGAGGAGAGGAGAGGAGAGGAGAGAAAAGAAGAGAAGAAATAAAGAAAAAAAAAACAGGAAATGGGAAAAGAAAAGGGAAAAGAAGAGAAGAGAGGAGAGACGAGGAGGAGAAACAGAAGAAGAGATGAGAGGAGAGGAGAAGAGAGGTGAGGAGAAAAGGAAGGAGAGGTGAGGATGGAAAATACGGAAGAGGAAAGAAGAGGAGAACAGAATGGAAGGGACGGAAATCCACCAGAATAAGATGGAATGAAAAGGATGGGCAGGGATGGGAGAGAAAAGAAATGAAGAGTAAGGAAAAGAACAGAAAAGACGAAAAGAGCTGGGAAGGGACTGGAAAGGAAGAAGATGAGGGGAAATGAGAGGAAAGGAGAGATTTGGTGAAGGTTTGTGTTGTCTTTGTTAACTTTTTGTGTTAGCCTTGGTCTTGTAAGTATATGTCGGTACTGCGTGTTGTGTTGTCGATCACGAGCCAGCAGTGATGAGGGAGGGGAGGGAAGGGAAGGGAAGGGAAAGAAAGGGAAGGGAAGGGAAATGAAAACAAAATTGAACGACATGGAAAGGAATGGAGGGAAGGGAAGGGAAGCGAAGGGATGGGAAGGGAAGGGAAGAGAATACTGGTATAGGCTTGTGATGTGGGTCAGTCGTGAGGCGAATAAATGCAGGCTGATGAGAGAGAGAAAGAGAGGAGAGGAGAGGAGAAGAGAGAGAGAGAAGGGAATAGGGGGAAAGAGAAGAAAGAAAAGAAGAGAAACGGATAGGTAGAGTTTCCTCTTTTGCAGCCAGGAAGAGAGTAATATTGTGATGGCTGAGGACAATAAATGAAGAGATGACTAGAGGAGAGAGAGAGAGAGAGAGAGAGAGAGAGAGAGAGAGAGAGAGAGAGAGAGAGAGAGAGGCTGGCAGTGAGGGGAGAAGCGAGACTAGGGGAAGGGAGGGGAAAATGAGTGTTATGGGTCGTCGAGAGAGGGTAGAAAAAGAGAGAGTGAGAAAGTAGAGACGAAACGAGGGAGAGACTGGTATGAGAGAAGATGATATGAGAGAGTGTGTGTTGTGGCTGGCATAAAATAAATTGGGAATAACTAAATTAAGAAGAGGGGAAACACTGGGAGAGAAAAGGCGGAAAACGAAGATTTATATATATATATATATATATATATATATATATATATATATATATATATATATATATATATATATGAGTAAATGAGGAGTGTGTCGTCCTGTCTCGGCTACCTCCCTTTCCTTGGGGGAAGCAGCCTAGGTATATATATATATATATATATATATATATATAGATGAGAGAGAGAGAGAGAGAGAGAGAGAGAGAGAGAGGCGCTGGGGGCAGAAAAATATAAAAGCATAAAAAGAAGCATTTCATAGAAAAAAAAGAATGCACCGACGTATGATCACAGCGAAAAAATAAATGTGTAGCAGAGAAAGGTGAAAATCTACTCACCAAATAACAGGAAAATAAAATAAAGCGAAACTCAGAGACAAGTTAAACTACAAGGCAGCAAAACAAATATAAGACTAAAATAAAGAAGAGTGAATTGGAATGAGGTCAAAGCAGAGATGAAGAGAACAGAGGAGAAAAGAGGCGAGGGAATACAAGACAGGACGAATGAGAGGCAAGAAAGGAGGAGCTGAGGAAGAAATCGGGTGGGGGGGGGGACGCAGGAGAGGGTAAGAGGCGAGAAAAAGAGTAAGAAGTGCAAACGTAAGAACACAAGAAAATTGAATAACTTAAAAAGGACTATTGGTCCACGCTGGAAGGAGAGAAGGGAAGGAGAGATGGATGGAAAAGGAAGGGGGTAGAGGGATGGAGAGATGGGAGAGGAAGGGAGGGACGGTGGAGTAAGGAAGAGGGAGTCGGGAGAGAGGGAGGGGAAAAATGAGAAGAAAGGGTAGGATGGGAGGGAGACAAGAGGACAGAAGAAAGAAAATGTAGAGGAAGGGGGATAGCTGAGGGAGGAAGAGGGAGACAAAGGCAAGGGAGAAAGTTGGACAGCAAAGAGAACGAGAAGAGAGAGGGATAAAAACTGAGAGAAGAAGGGGAAAGGGGAGTGGAAGGAAAGGAGGGCTTGAAAAATAAAAACAAAAGGAGGGGCATAACCGAGAAAACAAGGGGGAGGGGAAGCACAATGGGGAGAGAAGAGACGGGAGAGAATGAGGGAGAGAAGGGAAAGATGTAAAGCAGGGAGGAGGGAAAGAGGGAGAAAAGGGAATGGAAGGGAAGGACATACAAGAAGAAAGGATAACGGATCGGTAGGGAGGATGGGAGACGGAGGGATGGAGGGAGAAGGGCTCGTGAAGGAAAAGGAAGGAAAGGAGAGGGGAGAGGGGAGAGATAGGCATGTGAAAAGAAAAGGAGGGGAAAAGGGAGTGGGAAGAGGACAGAGAAAAAGGAGGAAAGGTATACGGGAGAGGAAAAGGAAAGAAGGGAGGGGAAAAGGAAAGAAGGGAGTGGGAAGAAAAGGGATAGGGAGAAGGAATGAGACGAGGAGAAGGACAAAGGTAGTAGTGGGATGAGGCAGGGAGGGGAGGAAAAACTGAGGAAAAGGAAAGAGAAAAGATGAGGGGGGCGACAAGGATGTGAGGGAGGAAGTAAGTGGTGTGGACTCTCCCCAGGGTAATCACTCCACCCCAGCTGCTGTGTCGTCCCCTCTCCTCCCCTCTCCTGCCCTTGACCTTTGGAATTATTGACCTCCTGTGGGTGTGACCTAATGTGTCCTGCCTGATCAAGACGTGACCTGTTTTGGCATGACGTGACCTAATGTGTTTTGCCTAATCTAGAAGTGACCTAATTTGGCCTGATGTGGTCTGATGTGGCCTGACGTGACCTAATGTGAACTGATATGACCGGCCTTCAGCGAAGGTGTAACATAAAAGTAACACTAGAATATGCTGCTAATCACGAAGATGTGCTATGGAAAGGATATACAGTCTTAGCACTTTTTCAAATTAATTACGTGAAATCAAGATGTAGAGAGTAGTAACACGTTTCTCTAGACCTTGCATGTAATAAGCTGCAGGAGGACGAAAATCTGGGCCAAGTTAAGGTGAAAGAACTATAGTCTGGAGGATGGAAGAGGTAGCGTCAAGGTAGGCACGAAGTCGATACAGGTAACACTTCCGGTCAACAAATTGCTTCATTAGGTACAAGAGGCCTGAGTCAGTGAGGAGAAGGTGTGTGTGTGTGTGTGTGTGTGTGTGTGTGTGTGTGTGTGTGTGTGTGTGTGTGTGTGTGTGTGTGTGTGTGTGTGTGTGTGTGTGTGTGTGTGTGTGTTTGTGTGTGTGTGTGTGTGTGTGTGTGTGTGTGTGTGTGTGTGTGTGTGTGTGTGTGTGTGTGTGTGTGTGTGTGTGTGTGTGTGTGTGTGTGTGTGTGTGTGTGTGTGTGTGTGTGTGTGTGTGTGTGTGTGTGTGTGTGTGTGTGTGTGTGTGTGTGTGTGTGTGTGTGTGTGTGTGTGTGTGTGTGTGTGTGTGTGTGTGTGTGTGTGTGTGTGTGTGTGTGTGTGTGTGTGTGTGTGTGTGTGTGTGTGTGTGTGTGTGTGTGTGTGTGTGTGTGTGTGTGTGTGTGTGTGTGTGTGTGTGTGTGTGTGTGTGTGTGTGTGTGTGTGTGTGTGTGTGTGTGTCTAAATAAAGCACCCTCATCCATACACATAATTAAAGTGAAACAAGATACAACCACTACCTTGTCCACCTCAGTCTTAGGTTCTATTACGTGTTCTCTCCTCACCTTCCATTTCTGCCTCCACACGCATACCCACTACCCCCCCTTCCACCTCCACCACACCCTCCACCCTCCACCTCGACTTCCACCACCACCACACAAGTCTCTACTTCGCCACACCCCCACTCTTACCACTACCACACAGTCCACCACCATCACACCTTCCATCTTAACCACATTATCTACCAAAGTCTCCACCCTCACATAAATCTCCCTCTCTCTCTCTCTCTCTCTCTCTCTCTCTCTCTCTCTCACACACACACACACACACACACACACAGCAACCCCGTACATGTGCGTCAGTAAACAGAGTCGCTACGGTAGGGATGACAAAGTTGCAATGATAAACGGGGACCCGACACACTACACCGCCACCACCACCTCCCTAATAACTCACAAATTCAGGGCATACACGGCGCGAGATAACACACACACACACACACACACACACACACACACACACACACACACACACACACACACACCAAATAAAAAAAACACTTCTATTTAAAATATACACATACACAGCTGTACACGAAACACAGATACATTAAACAAGCAACCATACTATCATATACTCATACACACACATATACAAAAAAAACATAACTAAACTCACACTTCCACATTCATACATTCACATAAGATATAAATACACACATACTTGCACGTCCAGAAACGTACACATGCAAGACATAACTATACACGCACTTCCAAGTTCGCACATGCACATAGAACATACATACGCAGACGCACACGAAAACGCACACGAAAACTAGATTCATAACTAGAAACACGCAAAGGGAAACAAAAAAACACCTTGACAAATGTAAACCATAAAACATGCATACACCGTCAATAACAAAGCAAGGAAGACCACGAAACGCATACATTTACACGTCAAAACAACACACACACACACACACACACACACACACACACACACACACACACACACACACACACACACACACATCAATAACAGCCACAGCATACAAAACAAGGTAACTCCAAACATCTCTACAAACTCACTGATAAATAAACACTCACGTCGCCAAATACACCTGGTAGTTGGAGTTCGGATCATGTATACTACAACTCGGCACACACACACACACACACACACACACACACACACACACACACACACACACACACACACACACCACCTCCACTCCATTCCTCTTTACCATTCTCCTTACCTGTCTTGCGGAAGTACCCCACCTGTGTCATTACCTCTGGCCTAAAATTACTACCCCTGTCTACAGTGCCACTAACCTACAATTACCACACCTGTGCAATTATCCCACCTGTCTACAGTTACCACACACACCTGTCTACAATTACCGCACCTGTCTACAAACACCACACCTGTCAACAAATAACACACCTGTCTATAATTACCGCACCTGGCTACAAACACAACACCTGTAAACAATACCACACCTATCCTTAATTAGCTCACCTGCCTAACATTACCACCTACCCCACCATCACGTTCATGTCACCATTTTTAGGTTGTAATTACAGAAGAAAAAATGCAATCACCACGTCCACCTCATCTATCGTACTCTCGCGCTCGTAACATCATCATTACTGCCTTTTCGACACCCGTGAGAGGTAATATTCATCGACATTTAGTGGGCTGGAAGACTGACAACAATGACACCACACGACAATAGCCCAGCACTGCGACGCTACCGTATGCTAGACAAGTCACAACAACATTATCATTAACAGCATCAATATCAATCATCATATTCATCAACGTCACCACTATCATCATCATCATCAGCCTCTACTTCTTACTGTCAGAGGTGGGGTAAGCAGGATCCAGAAGCGGGAGCAAGAAGAGACAAATTCTGGAAAAAAATATAATCAAAATCAAGAATAACATGACCATACATCCATTTATATCTGGCCATCGCAATTCTTGTCTCTGTCAAAGGCCACTACTACCACTACTTCCATCACAGTACCACTACCACCTTTACTACCACCAACCTAATACCACCACCACACTACTGTTATCATCTTCACCCTACTGTAATTACACAACCACCACCACCACTACCATCACCCTACTACCAACACGCTACTACCACCACCCATAACCATCACCACCATGATTAATTCACAACCATCACCACCATGATTAACTCACAATCACCACCACCAGCATTAATACACCACTGCCAATACCACCCACTACTCTCACCACCATCATCACTACCACCACCACCACCACCAACACCTTCACTTTCTTGCAGGTCTCACACAGGCTTACAACACAAACACCTCTCTTTCATGAAGCTTCTACAATGGCGACAGAATATATATATATATATATATATATATATATATATTGGCACACCTGCACCGCTGAATCTGACCTTTACATTAAACCTCGCCCTTTGCTCTTTATTAATTTTAGCGAGACCAGATTTGTCCCTCGATGCATTATATCTTCTAAAAAAAAAAAGTCAAATGGAAATATCTTGACACTTTGACCTCTACAGTGCAATATCTAAAATTTGTCTCAGATTATGTACTCCTTAATAATAAACCTTCAACATCGTAAGGAATCTAAGTTGCATAAAAGACCATG
Organism: Coenobita brevimanus; assembly: GCF_032717465.1. Taxonomy (NCBI): domain Eukaryota; kingdom Metazoa; phylum Arthropoda; class Malacostraca; order Decapoda; family Coenobitidae; genus Coenobita; species Coenobita brevimanus. Next base: position 3,677,978 of record NC_136967.1, read on the forward strand.
ACATTAGCAATAAATGAATAACTAAATACATAGATAAATATATAAATAAATGAACTGAAAAGATTATACCACTAGGTAATATCTTGAATAATAAAAGGAGTTTTGGGTGGATGGAAGAATCTGGGGTAGGACAGCTTCAACCCTTTCACTACGATGCCGTCTTTTCTAAACTTAAGAAAGTAGCATGACGTTAGCAATAATAAAAAAAAAAATCGTAATCGTAGTAATAAAGGTTAATAGAGGTTGTTTTTTGGTCCCTAGAGTAATACAGGTAATTAATGAGTTGAATAAAATCGTCCGGAGGTAGCAGGACTAAATTTTTAAACGCATTACCGTACTAAGAATTTAATAACAAAGACTCATTATCGTACTGAAAGGGTGATTATGAACATAGATGGGTTAATTTACGTAAAAGACAAATTATTATCGTGCTATATGCTGACATGATGATGAGGAGATTGAGGGTCTTCTGTGCTGACAATTATCACGTCATTATCATCATCATCATCATTGTAATCGCACTCACCATCACTACGCCACTAGTATTATCACCACGCTACAAAAATACCATCGCCTCCACCACTTCCTTAATCACTACCCTACTATTACTACAATACTACTACACTACCACTACCAGCACCATTAGCAACACCACCAAACGAGAGCTGTCACCCTACTACCACCACTATCACCACCACCACTACCGCCTCCAGCACCACACTCTCACTCCCACCACAACAGTATCCCCAGCCACTAACAACACTTCCCTCACCGCCCACCACAGTACCGTCATTACCACTGTACTCCGTCACCACCACACCATCACCACCACCACCACTCCCACAATAACACCAACCTCACCACCTACACAATCACCACCACCACCACCACCACCACCACTCCCACATCACCACCCTCATCCTCACCACCACCACCACCACCACTACCACCACCACCACCACTACTCCCATTTCCAGCATCGATCAAAAGTGACAACAAAATTATCATTCCTTCGTCTCTGTTTCAGACACACGCGACAATCACTATCTTGACACACACAATCACACTTACATATATATACCTTCATACACATAAAATTACACTTACACCTTAATACACTTACACCCTCATACACTATAACCTTCCTACTCTAACACCCACTTACACCTTCATTCACTTACACCTTCGTACACTTATATCCTCCTACACTTACACTCTCACACACTTTACACCTCACACACTTACACTCTCATTCACTAACACCCTCCTACTCACACACCTTCATTCACTTACACCCTCCTACTTACAACCTCAAACACTTAACACTCACACACTAACACCCTGATACACTTCCACCCTCCTACACTTAACCCCCACTCTGGATACACAAGAAGTATTAATTTCTCAGGAAGGAAGTTATTTATGCATGTGACTCTTGCCCCTGGTGGCCTAGTGGTTGCGGCTCCTCGGAGTGACGGCCTGAAACGGGTTCGATCCCCAAGAGGTAACTGGAGGCTTTTCGATCACGTCAAGCCATCAGGGGAAGTAGCCTGGTCGTCTACCCTTAAATCTACAGAAGTTTTAGCCTAGCCTCGGGACCCTATACTTCCAAGGGGGTAAAACGGGATTGGCTTTTACCTCTTTATTTATTTATTTATTTATTTACTGACTTATTTTACAATAGTCCATGTTTTTTCCACCTGACGAAGATCCCTAATCCCCTTTCAGTTCAGGTGATTTCCAAGTGTAGTCAGACTGGAAGGTTGATTTGCCTAGTAACCAAGGTGACTCATTCCTACCTCAAAACTAAGGGTCAGCGAATCTCACGCAACCTTGATATAATATTCATGTAGTGAGAGAGGCCACGTTGGGAAGGAGAGAGATATGAAAGACCGGAGGGAGGGAGAGAGAGGGAAGGAGAGGAAAGAGGGGAGGAGGGAGGAAGAGGAGAGAGGGAAGGGATGGAGGGAGAGGAGAGAGGGAAGGAGGAAGGGATAGGAGAGAGGCAAGGAGGGAGGGATAGGAGAGAGGCAAGGAGGGAGGAATGGGAGAGAGGCAAGGAGGGAGGGATAGGAGATAGGCAAGGAGGAAGGGATAGGAGAGAGGCAAGGAGGAAGGGATAGGAGAGAGGCAAGGAGGAAGGGATAGGAGAGAGGCAAGGAGGGAGGGCTGGGAGAGAGGAAAGGAGAGAGGTTAAAAGGAGAGAAAATCAAGGGAGGGAGGAAAGAAGGGAGAACGAGAGAGAAAGAAGAAGGGTGACAAGGAGGGAGGGACGGACGGAACGAAGGAGAACATGAGAGAAGGAGGAAGGAAGGAAGGGAAGCAAGGAGAACGGAAGAGAGGAACGAAAGGAGGTTGACAGAGGAGAAAGGAAGATAAATGAGGGAGAAAAGGAAGAAGAAAGGGACAGAGGAACGAAAGGAGGCTGAGAGGGGATAAGGAAGATGATGAGGGAGGGAAGGAGGCAATGAAGGGGGACGGGAGAGAAGAAGGAGGGGAGAGGGGGAGGAAAGAGGTGGTGAGGTGTGTCGAGTCAGCGTCACAGTACGTATTGGTCTGGGAGTCCCAAGGTAAGAGTCCGCGGGGAGAAGAGGCAGAGGACATACAAAGGAGACGAGTTTGGGTGTATAATGAAAGAAATATAAAGAGTCTGCAGTTTGGGTGTATAAAGGCAAAAAAAATATTCCTTTTGTGGTTTGCATTGGGAGAAAATAAGACTGCAGTTTGTATGTATAATGCACGCACACACACACACACACACACACACACACACACACACACACACACACACACACACACACACACACACACACACACACACACACACACACACACACACACACTTTGCTTGCTTGTTAGTTGTTTACAGTACACACACACACACACACACACACACACACACACACACACACAAATGCATCCACCTCTACCATCACTGATATAGAAAAGGTTAGCAGGGAGTAATAAGCAAAATAAATAGCATAGGAAGAGGTGTTTGGGAGCTTCCACCCATCACCTCTCCTGTGATGGGCTGGGCATACCACATTTATTTTATGTTGGCATGGGGGGGGGATTATATCATTAGTTGGTGGGGCCACATGGAAGAAAAATGAAAGTGTGATACTGAATCCAAATCCAAAAACAGAATTCAAAACCAAAACTGAATTAAAACCACAAACTGAATCCAAATAAAAAAACTGAATCCAAATAAAAAAACTGAATCCAAAACCAAAAACTTATCCCCTGCCACAGCCGGAATCGAACCCGCAACCACACCATCCCCTCTATCCACTCCGCCACCAGCTACGCGCGCCCGCACGAAAGAGTGAGAGAGAGAGAGAGAGAGAGAGAGAGAGAGAGAGAGAGTCCCACGGTGAACAGAGAAGCGTCGTGTTGTCATAAGTTGTGTGTTTTGTCAGCGGGAGAACCCCAGGGAGGTTCAATGTAAATTAGAACCACTCTCCTTCTGAGCCTCAAATCTGTGGTGGTGGCGTCCCTTGGGTGGTGTGGTGATGTGGAAAAAGTGGTGGTGTGGTGGTGAAAAAGGTGGTACTGAGGTGGCGATGGTGTGGTGTTGTGGTGTGGTGTAAAAGGTGGTATTACAGGTGGTGATGCTAGGGTGGTGATGAAATGATGCTACTGAGGTGGTGGTGGTGGCGGTGGTGGTGGTAGTGGTGGTGGTGGTGGTGTAGTGGTAGTCGGAGAAACATCGGTAATCGTTGGGTCATTAGGCGGCTGAGTAACCCCTGGGGAGGAGGCAATGTGTCTTACTGGGTTATTTGTCAACAGGGAGGGAAAAGAGGGAGGGAGGGAAGGAGGGGGCGGGAAAGAGGGAGGGGAATGGGGGGGAGGAGTAAGGGAACATGGGAGGTAGGGACGGAGGCAGGCAGGACGGGATGGAAGACGTAAGTAGGGAGGAGGGAAAGGATGGGGTAGGGGAAGGAGAGAAAAGGGAGAAAGGGGACGTTTGGTGAGGAAGAGGGAGAATAAATTAAGTTGTCAGACGATGAAAGTGATGAGAGTAATAACGAATTAATGTAAGAGAAAGAGAGGAGAGAGGAGAGAGAGAAGGAGGAAGTACAGAGGGAAGGAGGGAAAAAGATGAAGGAATGTCAGGTGAGAAGGGAGGGGAAAGGATGAGTGTGTGAAGGAGGGAGACAAAGAGGGAAAAGAGGGAGGGGGGACAGAGGGAAGAAAGGAAGAGAAAAGAGAGAGGGATGAGGGGAAGAATGAGTGGGAAGGAGGGAAGGGAGGAGAGAGAATGAACATAGTGCAAGTGAGTGTGGCAATGAGGGAGAAAGAGTGAGTTGGAGGAAAGAGGAAAAGTAGAAAGAAGGGAATGAGAAGAGGAGGGAGAGTAAGTTGGAGAGGGTGAGAGTGAGGGAGAGAAAACAATGGAAAATAATTTAATGTAAGACTGAGAGAATGAGAGAGGGAAGATGGGGAGAAACGAAAGAAGGGAGAAATAAGATGTGGAAATGAGAGAAAAAGAAAGGAGGGGGGGGTGAGAGAGAACAGAGAAGGGTGAAAAGGAGGAACAAAAAGGGAAAGAAAGGGTGAGGGTGAAGAAGGAAGCAGGAGAGACAGAGAAAGAGAGGACAATGAATCAAGGTATGAGGGTGAAGAAGAAGGGGGAGACAGTCAGGGAGGGAGGGGGGTGGGAGGGGGAATTAAAGAGAGGAAGGGAGGCTGAATCAAGGTGTGAGAGACGATGAGGGGGGAGGAGGAGGAGGAGGAGGAGGGAAGAGAAGGAAGAAGGGGCGGGGGAGAGAAACACTAAGGAGGAAGGAAGCGAGGAAGGGAGGACAATGGGTTAAAGTGAGGGAGGGAGACTGAACCAAGGTGTGAGAAAGGGAGAGGAAGTAGGGAGAAAGACACAGGGAGAACAGATTTACGTACACCAGGGCTAAAAGTACCATTAACGACCACTGTGATTTGTGGCGCTGAGAGTCACAATCGCACTAACTTGGGGTCGTATCTGACTGGGTTTAGGACGACCTCTGGCTTCTCCTCCTTAGCTATATCTTTTACACGTGACAGGTAGCTAATTAAGTCTCTATACAACAACGATCACCTTCTTCCATGTCACTGCATTATCTTTCATATATATCCCTTTTAATTCAGTGACGAACCTTTCATTTTATTCTTGCTATCTTCAGACGATTTTTATAGAAGCAGATGCATCTCTAGGAGAGGCACTGTCCGTCCGTCACTCACTAACGTTTTACTTCAGTGACTACCGAAACCCCCATATCGGGACCATGAAGCTTCAGCATTTATCTAGGACTTTCGTAACTGCTTAAAATTCGGCATGATGGCTAGCGACGAAAGTATTAATGATCACTGCACTTCAACCACTCGGTACGAAAAATAAACCACGTGAATAAAAATGTCAAGCAGAAGCAGGAATAAAATATCATCGTAATGGGTAAATAATGCGATATATGATACAGTATCATAAATAATAATGAACAAGGGGAAAATATTATGAGGCCATGACTTTCAGTGGTCAGAATGAAGAATGAATAAAGGTGAGGCCCATTCTCCTCAGGTACGCTTGTGATAGTGGTACTCTTGTTACTCTGACGCTTCTCTTTTTTGGATCCTACCTACCCCATCCCTTCCGCTTCTTCCTTCCTCTCCTCCTCTTTTTTTTTTCTTTGACTTTCCTTCTCCATTCCATCTCCTTTCTTCGTCTTTTTCTTCTTCTTCTTCTTCCTCCTCCTCCTTTCCTTTCCTCTCCTCTCGTCTTTCTTTGACTTCCCATCTCCACCTCTATCTCTCATTTCCTTTGACCTTGCTTCTCCTCCTCCTCCGCCTCCGCCTCCTCCTCCTCCTCCCTGGTCAGTATAAAGGCATAGGGGGCGTAGAGGGCAAGAGGAGGGGGGGGGGAGGAGAAGGGCAGATCCATTTTATTACAGCAATTTGGAAGTTGCTCTCTAGGGTGTGCACTTTATGAGGGTGTGAGTGTCTTTCTCTTTTCTCTCCCCCTCTTTTAGTCTCTCTCTCTCTCTCTCTCTCTCTCTCTCTCTCTCTCTCTCTCTCTCTTCTTTGTGGCATTCTATTTCTCTTTCCCAGTAACACATATCGACTCTCACTCATTTTCCATTTTCTTTGTAATGCTATTCTTAAATTTTCTATTTTCTATTTTTCTTTCATATTTCGGTGTGTATATATTATCTTTACCTATTTCCCTTTTCTTGGAGTACTTATCCGATTTCTCTTTATTTTTGTTTTATTTTCTGCATCTTACTTTATTTCTGTCTCTTTTTCCAGGAGTATTTATCGTTTTCTTTATCTTTATTTTGTTTTCCGTCTCTAAGTTCATTCCTTCTTCCCCCTCGCTTCTTCCTTAACCCCTTCAGCACGATGACTTTATATTTCCCCTGCCGGAATAACGCACTTACATTCATTTCAACCTTTTCAGTCCAATGACCTGTTCTCCATTTTCCCCTGCTCTCTCCATTTTTTTTTTAAATTTGGGGAGACTTTATTAATCAGACAGGTAGAAATGGCCCTAATTACCTCATCACTACGACAGGTGTACCCAAAGCTGAGTGGACGTAAAGAGAATAAATCAATAAAAGACATGGGTTAAGGGAGGCCTCTTGTGATAAAGGCAGTAAAAACTTAATCTAACATCTTAAGCTCCAAACTCACTCCTCAGCTAGAGAGAGAGAGAGAGAGAGAGAGAGAGAGAGAGACTAAAGCAAGTAGCAACAACAAAAAGACTGTGGATCGTATTCTAAGTGACGTTGGATATTTCGTTACAGCTCTTCCTAAGCGACTTATTCTGCATATTACACCTCGATATCCCTTTGTATGTTCTTAATACAAACAAAGTAAACAATAAAACGCTATACACAACATACAAAGGCAACGCTAAGGTCTAAAATGTAGCATAAATCGCTAAGGAAGACGTGTTTAGCAGCCTTCCAAGCACGGTAGAATCCAGCCCAAGCATAAATCGCTAAGAAAAAGCTGCTAAGGAACCTCCGAAGCCAGGTAGAATCCAGCCCCCCTATGCTAATTCCTGGGCCACTTTCTCGTTAGCGTAGTTTAGCCTAACCGGGGATGGCAGGAAGGGAGGTGAGAGAAAACGAGGATGCAGATAAGAGTAACGCAGATGATCGCGAGGAAGAGTCTTGAATTGCTGTTTATCTTTCTATGTGGGAAATTAAAAGCCTGATAATGATTGCCAGACTGATAAAATAAAGGAAAAATAAGGATCTGATAAGAGGCTGTAACTTGAGGGCTGTGGAGATAAGATTAACGAGGATGCACATAGAGTAACGCAGACGATCCTGAAGAAGTGCTATCATTTGGAGTTTGTTTTTATCTGGGAATTAAAGAGTTTGATTAGGACTGATAGACTGATAAAATAATGGAAAAACAAGGATCTGATAAGAGCCTGTAAGATAAGGACTGAAAAGAAAAGATTTTCAGAGAAGATGGCGAGGAAGAGCTGTGGATTTAAGACGATTACGTTGGAGTTCAGAAGCTTGATAATGACTGATAGACTGACAAAGTAAAGGCGAAATAAAGATATGTTTTTTGGCAGGTGAGAAAGATAACAGTAATAAGGAGAGTGGCTAAAATATGGAACATCAACTTAAAAACTGTATATATGAAAGTAATATTGATAATTGGGATGAAGAGGCGTCGTCTGGAGGTTAAGAGAATATTTTGAAAGTCAGACGGGTAATAATGATGCGTGTGAAAATAAAGCAAAATAAATGTAACTAATAAAAACAGCATAAAGTAACATAAAGGAGATGATCGCGGGAGAAGAGTCAGGATTTGAGGCTTTAGTGTTTATGTGGGAAATGAGAAGCTTAATAATGAAAGTGACAAAATAAAAGAAAAATAAGACCCTTTACTTATTTTCTGTAGCAATAAGGCATAAAAGAGACGATCACAAGGAAGAAAAATTACTTGTATTTGGAACTAAGACGTTTACTTGGAAAATAAAGGCAATAAAGAGGGCAAAAATGGTAAAACATAATAAAAAATAAAGGAAATAATGCTAGAGATCACAGATAAACAAAAGGTGTATTGTGTCTTATCACCTGTAAAACTAATCAATGGCAGGTAAGAGGTGCCATAGAAAACGAAGGGCCTTTATTAGCAGGGAGACCAATAAAGGAAGTAAAGCCACAGAAATAAAGGCGACAGTATACATTTTTTAGTACGTGTATTGCGCCAGGGTAGGAAAGGAGGATAAAATGGATGATTAAGAACAGAGAGAGAGAGAGAGAGAGACAGAGAGAGAGAGAGAGAGAGAGAGAGAGAGAGAGAGAGAGAGAGAGAGAGAGAGAGAGAGAAATATATATACAGTAAGGGTATAACAGGACGAATATCTGAATTTTCTGTTAGGTCTACCCTGTCTAGCCAACCAAATATTTTAGACCAATAAAATCATACAAAACTGACCAAGAAAATAAGGCCTAAAGAACACCTGATTTACCACATAAGACGGGGATTTCTATGTAACCTGATTTCTTTGGCTACAGAAAGAATACATGATGGAGGGAAAAACAAGGGAGCCGAGAGAAAAGCTACTGTGAACGTCTGACTTACCTCTTTGGATAGGGATTGCCACACGAGCAGTCTGTGGCCTCTGTGTCACCTGGAAAGGAAGAATAACGTGAGGTGATAAAATAGTGGAGCGAACAGATAGATAGATAGATACGTAGATAGACAGATAGATAGATAGATAGACGGATAGACAGATAGAGAAAAAATAACACCAAATAATTACTCAATATTTCCCTGCTCCACTCAACATTATGAAAAATGAAATGAAAAGAGTATTGTAAAACCACACAAGAAGGATTCGAGGTGAGCCAAGTGGAAACATGGACAAGGAGGAAAAAGGGAAAAAAAATAGGAAATCGAGAATAAAGAGGAGAAATAAACAAATAAAAGGAAAAGAAAAGGAAAGGAAACTGGGTGAGAGTCAGTGGGTTAGAAGGAAGAGTTATTGGAAGAGATGGGAGATGCAAAGAGAAAGGAAACGAAAAGAAAGGAAAGGAATGGAAAAGAAAGGAAAGGAAAGGAAAAGGGTCTGGCAGGTGAGAGTTACACAGAAGGAAAATGAGAGGGAGAGTGAGTGGGAGTGATTAGGCTCGAAGCAAGAGTTACTGAAGAAAAGGGGAGTTACTCAGAAGAAAGAAAAGCAAGGAAAGTTAGTGAGAGACAGGTTAGTGCCACCTCCTCCAAGGCCCACTTACGGTAATTCCATGGTTGAGAAGTAGGTATCCGGAGGGAGAAGAAAATCGAGAAGGACTGGCGGAAGTTACAATAAGGAACCAGGACATAAGGAAGAGTTTGACAATCAGAAGAAACGCAGAAAAAGAGAAAATGGAAAGTTAATGATTGCAGCTCATAAAGAGAAAGGAACACGAAGAGGAAGTGTATGCAAGAATAATGAACGAGCTGGGTTAAGAGATGATCGTACAGAGTTTCATGGGGAGAGACTAAGGAGAGAGAAAGTTATTACAAAGGTAAGGAAAGAAAAGCAGTCAATGGAAATGAGGTAAAGAACATGGCGTAAATAAGTACGAAACAAGAGAGAAAAGGATAGAAAAGGAACGACAAAACAAGAATAGGAAGAATGGAGAACTGACCACAAGAAGAGAAAGGAAAAGGAGTGAATGAGAGCGAGGGCAAGAAACCAGCTGGGTTATAAAGAAAGGAAAAGATAGGAGAAGAAAGTAAATTGAGAATAAGAGTAATCCTCCCAATTCCTCATCAGAGTGGACTATGATGATGCAAGAAGTAAAACAAGAAGCGCAGTGAAAGAAAGATATATACAGCCAATACAACCAGTACGGTTATTGAGAAGAAAAGGAAGGGAAGGAAAAGACAGGAACGCAGAGTAAAGAAGTAGAAGCGAGAAAAGGAAAGGGGTGAATGAAAAGAAGTCAATCGATTTAAAGAGAAAACGAGAAAGGAAAGGAAAACAGGCAAGCAAAGGAGTAGAGGCGAGAAAATGAAAGGAGTGAATGAAAGCAGGAATATTAAAGAGAAGAAAGGAAAGGAAAGGAGTACAGCCGAGAAAGGGAAATTTGTGAATGAAAGCAAAGAATAAGGAACCAATTCAGTTGAAGACAAGAAAGGAAAGGAAAGCAAAGCAAAGGAGCAGAGGCAAGAATAAGGTGGACTCTTTCCCCCAGCTCCAGTTAGTGTAAATTCGTGGTGTAGAGTGGGTGTATCCAGAGCGCCGTGAATTAGCTGCTGAGGCCGTGACCAGACTCTCCAAGGAACCCCACCACCGCTCCAGAGGGGGTGAAAGTCCTCCTGAGTCCTCCTGAGTCCTTCTTGCCTCATTCTCAAGTCGGTGGCGACGTATCTATAGTGCGTTTGTTCTAACCAGACAGGGACTTCTAACTCCTTTCACCTCAGTGATGTGTGGTTAGATTGGTGGCTGATACAACTGTGCCCCACCCCATCCACTCTTCTAACTGACCCACATACCGTTAATTCACTTTCTGGCTGATCCACCTATGTCCCTCCCCACTTACCTCCACCCTAGTTATCCACCCAGCGTCAATCCTCCTGCCCGCCCCGCCCTCACGTCGCCTGATCCGCCCGATTATTGGCGTGTCTCATCTTAGCCTCCCTGGACGATCCACACAAGCTGCCTAAGTGCTGAGTGATCCAAGGCTTGGCACCGAGGATGGCAAACACGAAACACACAGCATGGCATCTGACACACACCGACACGCAACACAGCATTACAGGACACATACCAACAGCATACACAGCCCAACTGACACATTTCAACGCGATACACAAAGTAGGACACATACCACGCTGAACAACATGGCACATACCGACGCGACACATAACAACATGATACATAATACAGCATGCAGCGTAACACAGCATAACTCATACCATCACTACACATTACAGCATACACATGACACCTCACGGAATATTACACATAGTATGTCATGGTAAACCAAATGACACATAAAACTCCACATGACACAACACAGCATGGTATACAGCACATAACACCACATAACCAAACACAGCACATTAACCACATAAAAAAAAAAGTGATGATACAGAACACCACACAGCATATATTGGTATAGCACGACCTCTACACACACACACACACACACACACACACACACACACACACACACACACACACACACCACCAACTTCTCTCACACCAACACACATTCTCGCTCCCAGAATAACCAACCCTGATAGCTTTAGGAAGGCTCTTTATATCGCCAGTACCTCGCTCTAACTCTGCTCTCCCCCACAACCTTCCTTCTCATTATCGTCTTCGGTATGAGGGGTGCTGTTAAATACGTGGCTGAAAATAGAGTCAAATAGAGTCAGATGTGCTTGGAGGGAGTATTAGTGTCGTCCTGCCTATACTCTCCTTTGCTACAGTTCACTCACTTAAACTTGGCCCAAATTTTATCCTCCTGCAGCATATTTACCGTAACTATGCGGCAAAATAAGATGACACTACAGCTCTACATCCATTCCACTTCACTTATTCGTGACTAGCTCCATATTCTAGTGTTAATCTCTTATTTCTACCGTACCTCTGTGAGCATCTGACGATTTTATTCAGCCCGGGAGCGACTTTTCTTGCTGGAGGGGTAGATGAAGCATTTTGTTGACCCCTTCACTACCAGGATCCGTTTTTAGTTGAACAAAGTCGTCTAGCTACTCAGGATAAAAAAGTTAACGCCAGGGATTGCTCTATATAATGACCAAACAAGACTTAACACTTGCTTCACAAACAGTCTTACTCTTGCCCTAAGGAACGCAAAGAAAATGGGTGTTTGTTAGGTATAGCGGTGGAACGATACACCCATGTACTAAATTCAGGCTTAGACTAGGCAATTTTATTCGGCTAAAGAAAAAATCCGGACATATTTTTAATTGTTACATTATACACTAGCTTCCCCTCGTCCTTTGTCTTTCCACTGAGCCTGGGGAAAACGGGGTGTGGGTGAGGTACGGGGGCGGGTGCGATTAATTTGGGCGGTGATCTTGTGGAATTCATCCGCAGAGCCAATTCCATTACCCCGACCTGGCCCCAATTAGTTTGATGACTCGTACTCGGTCGGGTGTGCGAGTATAATGACCCGCTAATGGTTAAATCGAGGAAAGAGTGAAATACGGGCCTCATCCGGCTAAGGGGGTGAGGTGAGGTGGTGGCTGGAAGTGGCTGAGGATTTGCTGAAAAGTAAAGTGGAAAAGTGGAGGGGAAAAAAAAAAACATAGGTTGAAAGATAAGAGGTTGAAAAAGAAAAAAAGGAAAAAGGAGACTGAGTTGAAGGGCGGAGGAGAAACAGCACTGGCAGAGTAGATGGATTGAAGGATAAACTGTACATGGCTGAAGTAAGAAAGGAGAGGAAAGACAGAATCGAAACAGGTTAAGTAACAGAAAGGTCAAATACGGACCAATTCTGCTAAAGGGAGGCCGGTGGTTGGGGATCGAGGAAAAGTTGGTGGCTGAAGAATAAAAATAAGGTGGATGGAAGAATTAAAGATCAGGGACAGAAGGAAGTAACTAGAGGGATGTGGAGGTGGAAAATGAAGAAGATAGGCCCATGAGGTGAAGTAGTGGAGGTCGCTGGTTGGGTAGAAAAGGTTGAGAGTTTGGGAAAAGTAAGTGGACTGATGGTGAAAATGATGGGGCTGACGAAAGAAGTGGAAAGTCAGCATGGCAAGGATGGACTGGGGGAGAGACGAATAGGATGTGGAGGAAGAGTGGATGAGACTGATCAGGCAGAGATAAGGTGAGATGTAGAGATAGACTGAGCAAAGATAAACTGAGATGCAGAGACAGTGGGCAGAGATAATTTAAAATGACCAAGAAAAATAACCCTTAGCACTGACAAAAACACAATCATTTGTCAGTAGTGAAAACAAAATATCAGAATTATCGTACGGATCTTGCTTTTGGCTTAATTTTTTAAAATCTATCTTTTAAAAGGAACAACTTTTGCCGGTTCTCATCTGCGTGGCTTTTATTTACTCATTTATTTATTTATTTACTTACCGGTATGTCTTTGCACTGGAAAAAGAAAATAAAGCTGTGGTTCCCTCAAATATTTTCTCAAGCCAGAATCCTACAAACATGAAGCCAGTACCAAACCGACCGAGCCACGAGCCTCCCATGGATACAAAGGGCCCGACAGTGGTCCTCCCCCTTCCCCTCCACCCTCCTCGCCATCAAAGGAGAGGTGTGGGGGGCGCCCTTCCCAAAACAAGAGCTGTTTGTCTTCGCGGCGACCTCGACTTCACCTGTTTATGTTCGATTAATTTGCATGTAAGTTGGTCGAAATTTACTGAGAGGGGGAAGTTTGTGGACCGTGAGGAGGGAAGAGGAAGGGTGACCAAGGGTGGAGACTCTCTCTCTCTCTCTCTCTCTCTCTCTCATTTTACAGTACGCTCCATTAGAAATCCCCTCACAACTCTTTTCTTTCATCTTCCGACCTCACTTGGCCTTCTCCCGTTTCTTTACTTCGCCTCTCCCTGAATTCACTCCTTTTCCAAACCACCTTTCACCCATTCATTCCACTCCAGCCTCCATCCACATTCCATTTTTATTTTACCTCGAAGCTCTTAAATTCTCATCCTCTCTCCACTCCACTTTCGTTATCTTCTCTCTGATCTATTTCTCTCCACTGCCTTTCTTACCGTCCACCATGAGTTATATTTTTATCGTCTCTCTTTTCTCTGTCTCCCCTCTTCTCTTCCACCTCACACTCCATTCTAATGCTCTCTAATTCTCTTCTCTTTTCTTCTCTCTAAAATGATTCTCTTCTCTTTTCTTCTCTCTAAACTGATTCTCGTTTCTTCTCTCTAATTTCCACCCTCAACAACATTCTCATCTTCCTTACAACTTTATTCTTCTCCCCTGCTCTTATTTTACACTTTTCATCACAGTCACTTTACACATACATCCTCCACTCCATTCTTGTCCTCCTTCCATCCTGTTCTCGTCCATCTCCTCTCTAACCACAGCCACCATCCTCTCCTGCCGTCTACCACAAGCTCTCTCTCTCTCTTTTCATTCCTCTCTTTTCCTTGCTTCCTTTAGTCTCTTCTCATCTTCCTTCGCGCCACTCTCCACCTATTCCCTTCATTGTAATCTCATTCCCTCTCCTAGTTTCTTCTCTTTCGCAGCATCCAACAAACACCTTATATCCATTTTCTCCACTACGATTCTGCCCTCCCTCCTTTCCAGTCTTATCCTCTCTCCATTCCATTTCTCATCCCCGTTTTTCGTCTCTCCTTTCTCCATAGTCACTCCCTGCCTAGTTCCTCAATTTAATCTCTTCCCCTCTTCTCGGACCCATCCACATCCACTTCCTCTCCCCCTCCAGGTTAATTCCATTCTCAGAGGGAGGGGACGGAGGAAGGAGGGATGGAGGAGGGAGGGATGGAGGACGGAACAGTGGACCCCATGGAGAGAAGGGTAATGGCTTGTGGCCCGGCTGACGGAGTGGCCCATCCTTGAAGCCAGATGGGACGGACCCTGACCCCGGGAAACACAAATGCACTTACGATCCATTCCCCGTCGTAACTAATACTTTGATCTGCAGGAAGGACAAGGAGGCTGTCGAATCTTCCTCAGCCTCCTCTTCTAACTTCATAAGTAATTTTTAGTAATGACACGAAAATTACTGCAGGCTATAACTTTTTTTTTTGTGTGTGTGTGTGTTTTTTTGCTGCTGGAAGATAAGGAAAATGAATTCAAAATCTTCCCCTATCTACTTCTTCCTGGGAAAACATATCTAAGTTACGACGGAAAATCGATCGTAAGTGTGTCTGAGTATCCCATCCCCCTAAGAGGCGGCTTGTGTCAAAGAAAACGTACTGGTGTGTAAATATGACAAGGATAGCGCTGGTGCTGCTGTTAAGGCCATTTCAGAGTCGGAAGGGATGTAATTAGAGAACGATAAGACTTAATGATGCCAAGGTTGGGATATAATTTGGGTTTCTTATCGTTCCTGGTCTACACATTGGATCAGTTCTTTACCCACAAGAGTCGTTTCGCTAAAAAAAAAGAAAAGAAAGAAAAAAAGAGTCGTTTCTAGTAGAAATAGCATAGTTCTTCGGATGCAGCAGCTTAATTTTTAAACGTACAAACTAAATAATATATATATAAATTAGAAACGCACAGTCTCTCTCTCTCCCTCTCTCTCTCTCTCTCTCTCTCTCTCTCTCTCTCTCTCTCTCAGACAAGCAAGGGATCACCACGGTCACTGGGCAATATACTGGCTAGGAATATATCTCTCTCTGGGCGGCTCCTCTACCACAACACCACACTACCACAACACCACACCGCCACAACACCACACTACCATAACACACTGCCACAACAACACAGTCACAACACCACACTACCACAACACCACACTACCACAACACCACACCGCCATAACACCACACTGCCACAACACCTCACTGTCACAACACCACATCGCCACAACACCACACTGCCACAACACCACACTGTCACCACATTGCCTCAGCACCACAGAAACCACACCACCAAAACACCACATCATAGTGCCATATCTTCAATACCACAACAAGCTATACCACAACAAGTCATCACTATCGCCACAATTTACAACCACAAACCACACCACGACAACACAAAACCACAGCACCACACTACCACAAAGTTTCACTACCACAATACCGCACCGTCAAACAGCCATATCACACTACCACACCACACCATTCCAAACACCACAAAACTTAATTACCACAACACTCACCACAATATTACCACAGCACTTCTCTGCTCCTCTTCGCAACCACATCGTAACTCAACCATACCTCACTACCATTACATTATACTACCACAAATCTCTCTCTCTCTCTCTCCACATCACCTTACTAGTTACTTATAAGTTTATCTATATTAACCAGTATTTTTCTGTTTATCCTTTATATAACTTTTCTCTCTCATGAGCTTTCACTTCTCATTTCCTTTTTTCATTTTCCATCATTTCCTTTCCATTCTCTTAAATTTATATTGAGAGTCGGGGGTGTGTGAGTGTTCTTAGCATCTTTTCTTCTGGGCATAGATACGGCAGCCCGTTCTCTAAGGGCCAAGAAGCTCTCTTTACGTGCGAAACACCTTAAGATGCACATTCCACCTTACAGCAATATTCTCTTATGTCCTCTATATCGACACATACTTTGCATATATATAGCACAGGATAGAATGTTACCGTGTCATCTGGAGAAAATGAACCAGGAAGTAAGAGGTGTTAAGAACTTCCTAGGCACTCCAAACTATCGCCTCCAAGTCTCTCCACGCACCCTACCCTCTTCCTCCTCCTCCTCCTCCTCCTCACACTCTTATGAAAATTCCTCTCGCTTTCCTTATTGCCTCTTTCCTCCATATTGCCCTCATTCCTCTTTGGCCTGACCTCCCTTTTTCTTCCCTCTTTTTGATCAACTCCTGTCTTCTCTTTCTTTTTCTCTCTGTTCATCTTATTAGTGCTCTTTTTTTTTTTAATAATTTTTTTTTTCTCTCTCTCTCTCTCTTCCAGACTCCTGAGCCACCTACGACTAATATAAACTCCCGTTCCCTCTCTTTCTCCCCCATACTCCACATCTCTCCTCGTACACTTAGCTCCCCTTCCATATACTCTTTTTACAGCCAATTTTCTTCCTTCTCCCCACATTCTCCCTCTTCTCCCCATTCCTCCCTCGCCTACGACTCATATTCGCATCCCCTCTTTCCCAATTCCCCTCTCCCGTCGTTCCCCTCCCCATATACGTAACCCCATCTATAAACTTCCCTCCCCATACGTACTCTTCTCTGCCTAAATATTTTCATTATATGATGTCTTATATTTTTCTTAACACCTCCCCCTCTTCCCTACGACTCCAGGACCCCCCCCCTCTCTCTCTCTTATTCGTATTCCTTCTCCCCCTCCCCCCTTCCTCCCCATACACATCCTCTCCCCATATATCTTTCCTACAACAACTGCTATCTATCCCCTCCCTCCCCGCACCTTCCCTCTGATTCTTACTTCTTCTAGACACACAAAGTACCTCCTCCTTCATCCCTCTTCCCCCTTTCTCCATTCCCCTCCCCTCTCTCCCCATACACACCTCCCTTCCCCTCTCCCCATACACGCCTCCCCTCCCCCTCACCCGAAACACATCTCCCTTATCCCCTCTTCCTATTCACGCTTCCCCTCCCCCTCTCCCCATACACGCCTCCCCTCCCCCCTCACCCCATACACGCCTCCTTTCCCTCTCTCCCCATACACGCCTCCCCTCCACCCTCTCTGCATACACCCCTCTCCTCCTCCCTCTCCCCATACACGCCTCCCTCTCTCCCCATACACGCCTCCCCTCCCCTCTCTCCCTATTCAAGCCTCCCCTCTCCCCTCTCCCCATACACGCCTCCCCTCCTCCCCATGATCCCCAATGAAGGCTGTGTTCGTGGGTTGCCATTGTGGGTGGACAATGGTCTGGCTGAGCTGGTAATTCCAAATGAAACAAGAGACTCGCTCCTGGATTACTTGTTGGGCGCCGGGGGAGGAGGAAGAGGGGAGGGGAGAAGAGGAGGGAGGAAGGAGAGGTGAGAAGTGGGAGGGAGGGGAGGGGAGAAGAGGAGGGACGATGGATAGGTGAGAAGAGAGAGGGAGGAAGGTGCGAGACGGGGGAGGGTGGGAGGCTGGGGAGAGAAAGTGAGAAAGGGGAGGAGTACTGTAGTTAAGGAGGGACCGAAAGAGGGAGAAGCTCCGAGAGGAAGGGAGGAGGGAGGGAGGGAGGGAAGGAGGGAGTGGAGAGAGAACAGGAATGCAAAGGAAAGCAAACAGCAAGTGGCCTGTCAGTCCTTTTGAAGCTGTTTGTTATTGGGCGGGTTATAAGTAGATCAGTAGTTTATGGGTCAAAGACAAGGATAGGACAGCAGGAGGGATACAGAGGGAAGGGAGGGAGGGAGACTAGGAGAATGAACAACACGGAGGGAGTTTTGGAGGAATGAAAAAAAAAAAGGAAAGAAAAGGGCGAGGAGTTGGGGGAGCTTGGGGGGGGGGGAGGAAAGAGGAAGAACAGTTGGAAATTGAGGGAAGGAGGGAGGGAGATAATCAGAAAAAGAGGGCAAGGAGGAAAGTAAGGGTGGATGGGGAGGAAGAAAGGAGGATGAAGGGTGGGGAGGGAGAGAGAAAAAGGAAGGGAGGTGAAACAGAAATGAGGAGGGAGGGAGGGAGGGAGGGATGTAGGTAAATAGGCTGAGAGATAGAAAGAGAGAGAAGAAAGTAGGTTAAGGAAGGGAGGGAGGGAGGGAGGAAAGATAATAGGATGAGGCAGGAAGGGAGAGGAACAAGCTAGGTAGGGAGGGAGAATGAGAGAACTGGAGAAGAAAAAAAGATACAGATTGGAGACGGATTGGGAGATAGGGATTGAGGGAGAGAGGGAGTGATAGACGGAGGTTGGGGTAGGGCGATAAGAGACTGGGGGGAGACACAGGGGGAGATAAAAAGGGAGTGAGAGATGAGGCAAAGAAGTGGATGTGGTGGGGAGTGGGGGAGCGATAAAAAGATGGACATTTGGGAGGGACTGTGGCGTGTGAGGAAGAAGGGGAAAAGGAAGGATAGACAGGGAGAAAGGAAGAGGGGGAGGCTGGGGGTGGGTAGGGGAGAAAGGGGGAAATGAAGATTGGGGAGGAAGGGAGATGAAAAACCTAAGGATAATGATATAAAAATGCAGACACTAAAACGACAGAATATTTGGTACTTGTAACTAAAAATAAATAAATCGACTCCTAGCAATGACTATAAAAAAATTCAGCACCTAATTCTTAAACATTTCCAGCCTTTATAAGCACTTGGACATATTTGCATGTCGTAATTAAACATGAGAGGCCCAATGAACACCTGTTAAAAAATTCGGCAGCAAAATAATGTTCAGTTTATTTATCTTCTGGACTATGAACACGACGTACATTCAATAATTCCATTTGGTGGGAAAATATGAACACTGTTATTAATCCTTTCAGTTTTTTATTTATTATTGTTGTTATCGTTGGTCCTCTTTGTTTTTTTTATTAAGAGAGATCTATGATGATGAGGGGCTTAATGAACTCTTCGTCTTTAACTCTCTCCTACAAGTTGATACACAATAATCCGCCTGAAAATAATGAGGGATAAATAAAAGGGGCATGGTCGTAGGAAACAGGTTAAATGCTTTACAATGCACTGCCGATACATTAACTATACTTCCCATAAATGACGCCCAGGTTATAACAGTCTCATCAACTCTACTGTGCCAGCCTGTTATTACAAGTCTGAGAACTTTACAAATAATGATGTGTTAAGGTTTTTGCGGACCGCCACCTACATTCACTTGTTTTATCCTTTGACGAGATGCCAACTGAATGCTTTCCTGACCATCGAGTGAGCTGTTCCGTAAATCTAATATCTACAGATTAACACAAGGGAATCAAATAAACTTTCGTGTCATCAGGTTCTTATAATGATTTTAATTTGGAT
>NC_136967.1:3700000-3720000 GCF_032717465.1 Coenobita brevimanus
CGGGGGAGAGCCTTCTTCTTTGCTATCCTTGGCTTATTCTACTAGTTTAGACGCACTCTTGTAGGAGCTGACTAGTAGGAGTTAACTGGCGTACTGCAATTATCCTCTCTACTTAGGTTCTTACGTAACTGTCTGAAAATAACTTCACTTAGTTTATACTCTGCTTACCTGTTCAAGTTTGATCTCAGTCACAGCAAAAATATTAACAAAAAAATCAATTACACTTTTCTTACCTATCACTCTATCCTAACTCACTCCTGGTGCAACAATGATAGGCATATAATCTTAGGTCTTTAACTAATTCAGGTCATCTTCACAGCCACTTTCGATTAACTCTCTCTCTCTCTCTCTCTCTCGCTTCGACCTTTACAAATTCTCCTTTCAATTCAAGGGTCAAGGCAAATGCTCAGTTTAATCGTTTTAGTACAATAACACTTTTTAAACCTTTATTTCTGCTTGCACCAAACGATTCTATTCTGCCCAGGAGGAACAATTTTAACAGGTGGAGTTAGAGTATCATTCATTAATTCCTTCATTATACGGTAAAGGTGTGTCCTAACCTTAATTAAACCACCTGACAAAACAAGAAAAAAAAAGCACCATCTGGCAAAACAAGGAAAAAAGCACCATCTGGCAAAACACGAAAAAGAAGCACCACCTGGCAAAACAAGAAATAAAAAAGCACCACCTGGCAAAACAAGAAATAAAAAAGCACCACCTGGCAAAACAAGAAAAGAAAAAACTAAAAAAATGAAGATGTTAAATGTTTATGCTAAATTCACGACTGCTATTTTGATCACATATTATTAAATTCCCGACTCTAAACATCAGCCAATCAACAGTTTACGGGCTCAGGTGCAGTTTTAAATTCCGCGCCAAATCCAGGTAAAACTGGACATTCGTTTGATCGAGATACCTCCACTGAATGGCAAATGACTGGGAGGCTGTTGTTTTTAGTGGGTGACCTTTCATATGCAGGTTACGGTGTGTGTGTGTGTGTGTGTGTGTGTGTGTGTGTGTGTGTGTGTGTGTGTGTGTGTGTGTGTGTGTGTGAGAGAGAGAGAGAACACAGATGCACGCCACATAATAACCGACATCATCATCATCATCATCATCATCAACTCTAAACTTTCTGCAATACATGGACTGAGAAAAATAAACTCAAAGGAACAAGAACACGCAGAAAATGAGGACAGAATGCACGCGAAATACAACATTGCAGAAACAACTCACTATCCCACATAAAAAAAAAAAAAAAAAAAAAAAAAAAAAAAAGAGCGATGCACGGAATATTGTGTATAATTTTCGACTGCAAACACCGTGACTCCTTTCTCTGTAAATGAAGGGAACAAGAGAGGCGCAGATCAACACGACCCAGGAACACCAGATCTTACTTCCTTTTTCTCGCTTCCCCTCCCTGTCTTTCCATCCCTCCTTCAACACAAATGCCTGGTAGTAAACAGTGTAACTTTTCTCTGCAGGTGGAGGGAACAACGGAGGCGTAGATCACCAAGAAAGGCCGCGGGAGCACCAAACCTTAAACTGCCTGCTGGCCAAACAGATGTGCCAGGAGGACGCCAACTGCTCGGCTGTTCTGAAGGTCATCCCTACACTTTGCGGGCCTGAGCTGGGTGAGTGTGTATGAGATTTCCTGGGTAACTCTTTCTGATGGTGTGCTAAGGCAAGTGAAACAAAGATCTCATGGACATTAAAGCATTTTCTTAAGAGCATACTTCATACTGGTGAACGTACAGTCGGTTATAGATTATTAAAAAACCTGTGTATCTGATGAAAATGAACTTGAGAGAAAATTCTTATCCTAAAGTGTATACAAGTATGTGTATTTATGGCAGTTTGGAATAATTTACACTGAGGAATAAGTAGAACTGTTTAAGTTTTATGAGGGACGTAATAAGTGTGGTTACTGAAATATCACACAAAAACAATATTTCACAGCTACTCATCCCATAATACAAATCTAAACAACCAATGCAACACTTGATACTTTTTATTTCCTGACCGTAAGAAGTGTCCTCTGGGTTCATACTTTTTTAGCTCTTCATCTACGTCTATGCCACTCTAAAATCCGAACTACAAGGACCTCCACTTCACGAACCATGTACTGTTATAATACACTAACCCCACTACGCCTCATCGTATGTAGTTAAAATCCTGATGAACTTGTGTAATTTCTGATACTATTCCCATTACTGATGACACGATACAAAATCCTACCTGGAATGAATATATATCACTACTTTTCATTACATATAATAAGAGTTTTAGCTTGACTATCATTACATAAATTTGACTGTCTATTCCTCTCTGAAAAATGGTTTATCTTTATGACTATCGGACAACCTATTTAAAAAACAAAAGTACACTATTTATCTATTAGACACAATAATTTCATCCCTTCACTCCAACACTTCACTCAATGCTCCACCCTCCTCGTTTACTACAACTCCACCCCCTCCACTCCACATCTCACGTGCCACTCCATTCATAGCTCCAATCTCCTCTTTTTTTCCTTACTCCACTCCATCATTCCACTTGCCACTTCACTCTTCTCCCCGTAACCATTCAACCATTCCCACAAAGATGTTCCAGTTACTACCTCAGACACGACCATTCATTTTCATCATCACCTTCCTTTTCTCATCTCCATCTTCTTCTCCCTCCTCCTCCTCCTCAGTCTTCTCCTTATATACCCTTCTTCTTCTCTTTCTCTTCCTCTTCTACTTGCACTTCTTTCTCCTCTTCCTCTTCCGCTCTGATCTTCTCCTTCCTTATCAATTTCCAAACTACACATTCTGCCTCCTCTTCCTCCTCCTCCTCCTCCTTCTCCTCATCCTCATCCACTAAACACCTTCACCGAGAATATAATAACGTGATTTGCCTCAGAATCGCCAAAGTTTACTTCCTCTACATCCGCCTCCTCTTTCTGCATCTTCTTCTCCACCAAGATTCTCTCCTCACTCCCACATCATCGTCTTCACTCCTCTCTTCCTCCTCCTCTTTCTCTTCTATCACCTTCTCTTCCCTTGCCTATTTTTCTCCAACATTCTCTTACCCCACACAGATTAGTTCCTCATTCTCACTTCCATTTCTTTCTCTGTCCTCATCCTTCTAGCTCTCACCTCCTATTCCTCACCTCCACTTCCTCTCTCTCTCTCTCCACTTTCCTTTCTCCCTTCCTCTTCCCTCACCTTCTCCTCTACCTCTTCCTCTTCCTCATCCTCCTAATTCAGTCAGATCTACTCCTTACTCACACTACTTTCTTCCACTTCTTTCTCACTTTTCATCCATCGAGCTCCACTTCCTCCCTCTCCACACTTCCTCCACCTCCTCTTAAGCCACTCCATCTGCTCCTCACTCACACCTCCTTCCTTCCACTTCTTTCTCATTCCTCACCCATCTAGCCCCACTTCCTCCCTCTCCACACCTCTCCACAACTCCTCCACCTCCACCTCCTCCCTCTTCACACCTCCCCACCTCCACTTAGCACCTCCGCCGGGAATGAGGTGACGTGGTGTGGCCCAGGAGCCCCCCAAGCATTTACCTGAAGAGCGTCTGTAAGTAATTTTTATAATGGAGCGAAGGGACGCCACCGGAACTGTATATTTCTCTCAAGGAGCAGCGATAAGTTCTTGCCTCCTACTCTCTGTTATCTCCCCCTTTCTTTTCTTTTCTTTTTCTCTCTTTCTTTGTGTTGTTTTCTTGAAGGTGTGTGAAGAAATATGTGAAGGGAATGAGGGCGTGGAGGTGAGGGTCGTGTGTGGTGTAGTGTAGTGTAGTGTAGTGTAGTGTAGTGTAGTGTGGTGTGGTGTGGTGTAGTGTGGTGTGGTGTAGTGTGGTGTGGTGTAGTGTGGTGTGGTGTAGTGTGGTGTGTGTTTTTAATGCGCAAAAGGATGGTAGCGGAACCATATAGATCTATACTGAGAAGCAACAATAAAGTCTTCCTTTTAGCTCTTAGTCTTTTCTTTTCGTTCATTTGGTGTGTGTGTGTGTATGTGTGTGTGTGTGTGTGTGTGTGTGAGAGTACATCAATCCTGGTTATCCTGCCTCAGACCTCTTGACTTTCTCCACTCTGTTCTGTGTACGTTTTGATGTATTCTGTACGTGTGGATATGCCGTGTACACAGGCAGGGGATGCGCACATATGAGCACGGGTATGTCTGAGTCACTCGTGGAAGGATGAGAAACTTGTGCACGCTCTCTCTCTCTCTCTCTCTCTCTCTCTCTCTCTCTCTCTCTCAGCCTAACAAAACACGGCATCAAGTAATTTTTCAAAGGTCTCAGAACAGAGCAGAGTCTTTCTCACTCTATACAGTCCTAATGCATTGAAGACCATTTCACATCTAGCATCCTTTTATATATTTATTTTTACAAGTCGTGACATTTTCATTATTTATTAAGGCAGGGAATACATATGAAGATCCCGATTTATTTTGATTTGCTGTTTAATGTATCACCTTTGCAATGTAACAGGAATTGAAAAAGTAATCAATGTTAATAAGAAAAAAAATGATAAGGTTCCATTAAAGTTGGTAAGTGTAATTTTCTTAGTATAAAATAATGTAAATACAAACGACATACTCAACCTTTTCTTCTTTTTTTTTTTTTTTTTAAGGGAGTGGGAACAAAAACAGTGACATGCACAAACACAGATTAATTGTCTTACGAATACAGACAAGGCAGAGAGACAGACCTGCAACCACAAACAAACAGACAGACAGGAAAAAGGACAAACAGCAAGCCAGTCAGAAAAACGGTGTGAACAGAGACGGACGGATACGAACAGCAGGGGAATACGATAGAAAATGAGGAATCGAGGAGCGGCAGGCCAAACTAATCTAAATCTCAGTCTTCATATTCCACCAACTTCACCTCGCTTCTTCCTGTTTGCCTTCCTCCACGTGAGCCAGTCCACAACAACAACAACAACAACAATAAGAAGAAGATCAATGACAGAGGAGGGTTGTAAGTCTGAATACACAAAGAAAGTGAAAGGAGCGAAGGAGGATAGAGGTGTGTGTGTGTGTGTGTGTGTGTGTGTGTGTGTGTGTGTGTGTGTGTGTGTGTGTGTGTGTGTAATAATAATAATAATAATAATAATAATAATAATAATAATAATAATAATCTGTGTATTAAGAAGCCATATTTACGAGAAAGTATAAGGTACTTACGTATGTACGAATGTATGTATGTATGTACGTATGTGTTCGTGTACGTGTCTATAGCCAATATGAACCAGAACTTTATCCAGGGACACACTTGGGGGAAAATCACACCAATATCTATGCAAATGAAGCCTCTCTTGTCATCTTGAAAGGAGGCGAGAGAAGAGAGAGAGAGAGACGGGCCTTGTATCTGTTTTGGCGGAGACCGGTAATGGGAAATGACAAAATTAACTCCAGTATACTCAAGGAAGGTGAAATTGTTCCGAGAAGGGAGGGTTGGGAGGAAGAGGGGAGAGGGATGGTTGTGAGGAAGAAAGGAAAGGATGGTTGGGAGGAAGAGGGGATAGGGATGGTTGTGAGGACGAGAGGAAGGGATGGTTGGGAGAAAGAGAGGAGATGGATGGTTGGGAGGAAGAGTGGAGAGCGGTGGCTGAGTGAAAGACTGGAGAGGATTGAGGGGAGAAGAGAAGATGAGAGGAGAAGGTGTGAAAAGATGGACTGATCGAAAGAAGAGGGGAGGAGAGGGGAAAACAGGAGAAAGAAACAGGAGAGAAGAGGGGAAGACGTGAGAGATGAGGAGAGAAGAGGAGAAAGGAAGAAAATGTGAAAAATATAAAGATTAATATATAGGGGGAGGAAGGCGAGGTAAAAGGAGGAGATGGGAAAGGGAGGAGAGGAGAGGAGAGGAGAGGAGAGGAGAGGAGAGGAGAGGAAAGGAAAGGAGAGGAGAGGAGAGGAGAGGAGACAAGGGAGAGAAGAGAAGAGAGGAGCCTGTGTCCCAACTATCTGGTGGTGATCAGAGGGTTGGAGGGTAAGAAATTTAACTCATGTATACTGTGAGATTAAAGTGTTCCGAGAAGGGAGGTAAAATGGAGGGAGGAAGATGGATGGATAGACTGATAGACAGATGGATAGATATAGATCTGATAGACAGATAGGCAGACAGGTAAGTAGACAGACAGACAGGTAGACAGACAGAGACTGAAAGAAAGGGAGGAGACTCTGACAGACAGAGTTAGGAGAAAGCGAAGGGACAAGCTGGAAAGAAAACGACTGATGAGAGAGAGAGAGAGAGAGAGAGAGAGAGAGAGAGAGAGTTGTGAGGGAAGAGGAGGAGAGGAAGATGATGCCAGAAAGTTAGGAAGAGATAAGAAGAGAGAGAGAGAGAGAGAGAGAGAGAGAGAGAGAGAGAGAGAGAGAGAGAGAGAGAGGGGAGACAGCAGAGGAAGGAGGAAGTGGCAACAGTAACTGACAATAATTCCTTTACAGTTAATGAGTTCCACACTAACGGAAGAGAGATTAGAGCCCATCTGATTATTGTTCATTGGTCTTAAAGTGGTGGCATGAGAAGGTGCACGGTACGTAAGAGAACAACTGGGCTTTAGGGAACGGGCTGTTAAACCTATGCCCAGAGTCGCACACAAAATAAATAAATAAATGGATAAATAAAAAACTCACTAGATCCTGACACTGTTTAAAGACCTGAATAAACAATGACTGAAAATTCACAGTGAGAGTCCCAGAAAAAAAGATATTACGGCATTTTTTAGTGTATTCGATTCTGGGTATTGCTAGATGGTCCTTTACCTGAGGCTCGGCGGTCCTCGTACGTACTAAACAGTTGATCATGGAAGGGTTTTAGGAGTAACTACTGAAGAGGCACTGCGCAAAGTCTACCCCTTCTGCTCGATGACGTCTAGTAGAGATAAATATTTGCTTAAGATCCCCCCCCCTCCTCTCTCTCTCTCTCTCTCTCTCTCTCTCTCTATTACGTCCTTGCTCACTTGTGAAATCGAAATCGAGTTTAATTTGTCCATGATCCATATTGAGTTACTCGGATTTGACTCGTGTGTGTGTGTGTGTGTGTGTGTGTGTGTGTGTGTGTGTGTGTGTGTGTGTGTGTGTGTGTGTGTGTGTGTGTGTGTGTGTGTGTGTGTGTGTGTGTGTGTGTGTGTGTGTGTGTGTGTGTCGTAGGGCCTCGAGCGGTGGTTGGTGGTGAAGGCGCGTCTGTTTACATACAAACAACCTGAAATCCGATTTAGATTACGAAGCCAGGATTGGATATGGACCCAGCCCTCTTAATTTTAGTCATCAGCGCTACCCTATCCTGCCTACCTCCATCCACTAAGTACCACTCCACTTAGCCTCCACTTTCCACTCTCCCTCTACGAGTATTCCTCCACTCCGATCCACATTCCACTCGCCCTCCACTAAGCACTCCACTCTGCTCCACATGATGATGATGATGACGATGATGATGATGATGATGAAAGCATGTTTATATTTAGCAAGGCATAACAACCCTCCCCACTCATAAAATCAATTATTTTTAAGCCACTCAGCAAACCATATCCACTTCACACTCACTCCTCGATTACGTTCACATTTACACTCACACTCAACCACTACAAATTCACTCCACGGCTCGCACGAGAGAGAGAGAGAGAGAGAGAGAGAGAGAGAGAGAGAGAGAGAGAGAGAGAGAGAGAGAGAGAGAGAGAGAGAGGCACCCCTGTCAGATATATCAAGACTAATAATATTTGTGTCACAGGTGGCATGTTAATTTCAATGCTTCTTTTTTGACAAGCACAAAAAATAATGCTGTAAATAGTGCTTTGAAGCCTTCTAAGTAAAATGCAAAAACCAATGAACATACTGAACACGATAACATATGACTATTTTAAGGCTTTTCGAAGTAGTAGTAATTGTAGTAGTAGTAACTGTAGCTGTAGTAGTAGTAGTAGTAGTAGTAGCAGTAGTAGTAGTCACAACCCCTAAATGTCGGTCAAGCTGCCTTTCTTGTGCCGTCCACCATCCTCCTTTCGGGGGATAGGGAGGGGACTGAGGGACGTTTGCATAACCAGATATCTAAAAAAAAATAAAGTAAATAAAATATGAAGTTAATAGGGCAATACAAAGTTAATACACGAAAATTTAATTATCATGCCTCGTGAGTTTCATCCTGCGCTTCAATTACCGCTTCAGTTCCCCGCGTTCGAGGTACCGTTTTCTGTTTTGATGGCTCGAGTCTGCTGAGGGTGACCGTGACCGACGTAAGAGACACATCAAAGCCGGGGGTTGTAATCTGCTCAGAGCGTACGCCAACACACCTCCCCACGCCCTGCAACGCTCGTGTGTGTGTGTGTGTGTGTGTGTAATAAACTGACAACCACCTACACACACACTTGGGGATCAGTGTTCTGTCTGACGAAGGAGAGTACAGTCGCCATCAAAATTCCTGTCATCATCTCTAGCATTTCTCTCAATGGATTTCGAAATTAATTGTGGGTAAGAAGAAGCTAACAACACTGATAACATTTTTTTTTTTTAAACCAGAAATCATAGTCATCAGTGTCGTTTGCAGTGGATTTATAAGTCGAATTTTCAAAGTCTATGGAGAGGAAGGCAGGACGGGGGACAGGACTACTGATGTCGCCTGTAAATCCTACCACTTCCTTGCGGATTTACTATATACATCACACCTAATCCTTTTAAATCGCACGGGCTGAAGTTTATTTTATTCCTAATGTCGATTAATAATATGTTAAATCCGGAGAAAGACTGATCGTTCCGAAAGACTTAATGCACTTGACTATTAAAAAGAAGTCTGATACAGGTAAGGACATGGGTGTATAACATTCAGGGTATTATCAGTGTTACATAGAAAAAACAGAGCATCATTAGCAATCCGGTTCTCTTAACAAATGAAAATAAAAGAATATCGACAATACAGTACTGTTACCAAAAACTAATATGGAAACACGTCCAAAAAAAAAGAAAAAAAAAAGAAGAAGGCAAGAGCAAGAAACATAAAAATACATAAAATACATCTTTTGACTCGAGAGAGAGAGAGAGAGAGAGAGAGAGAGAGAGAGAGAGAGAGAGAGAGAGAGAGAGGATATTATAGCAACAGGAACCAGCTTAGCACCAAAGCCTATGCCAGATTGCAAAGCCGCCACCCCCCCTACCCCCCGGGTAATCCAATATCCACGTGGGACAAAGCCGCTTCATTATCCTCCCAAAACTCTCAGATAATTCCATTCCGCCGTTCCTGAGTCGTCATTCCAAGATCACAAGAGAAGTCAAAATTCCGGGGGGAGGAGCCGAAATCCACTGAGGGACGGGGGGAATGAAACGACCCGCGAGAGAAAGCCGTCACGCGAAGGAAAAGTTGGAGTTCAAAAAGGAAGAGGAGGCTTGGAGTTCAAAGTGCAAGAATTCACAACGTAAAGGAAATGTTTGAGCTTAGAAAGGAAGAGCAGAGGCGGAGTTCAAAAAGGAAGAATGTGCCGCTTGAAGTTCAAAAAGAATGGCCTCAGCGCTCAGTTCAAAAAGGAATTCAATACGTGAAGGAAAAGCAGGACTCGAAAAATGGAAGAAGTGCTCTAGTAAAAAAAAAGAAAGAAAGAAAAAAAAAAAAGGGGAAGAATTCATCACGTGGAAAAATAAAAGCTGAAGGTAAAAAAGGGAGGGAGTACAAATAGGAATAATTCAACACGCGAAGGAAAAGTTGGAGTTCAAAAGGGAAGAGCTCAGAGTTAAGGAGAAACTTAAGGAAAGGGAGGAGAAGCGTGTCTTAATAATAAATGTCCCGGAGCTAAGAAGATGTGAAGAAAACTGCGTAAGTCTCGAGGGAAAGTCAGTAAAAGCAGACGAAAGATGAATTTATGATGACAAACCTAATCCACTTAAATCTGATCATATTTATAGTCACAGAAATTACTCCATGTCCCCTTCTCCACCCCCCAAAAAAATGGCCTGAAATCGTCTACAGTCAAGCGTAAGTCTCGAAAAAAAACATATAATTAAAAAAAGGAACTAAATACACTAAGAAAACGATAGTAAATAAGCAATCAGAAAAATACTCCTAAGAATGAATGATAAAGAACAATACTGACGAAGATGATGAAATGGGCGAAAAAATAAGATAAATTAAAATTGAGCTAATTCGAGCGTATTTTATCTCCTTTCATGATAGATCTGGGAATAGTGATGTAGAGTCATTGGGTTCTGTTATATATACTTCGTGAACTTTAAAAAAAATTCATTCTCGGATCTGAGGGAATCAACACTTCATTCTTGCACTAGAAGGAATCTCCCACAAATTCACGTCATGATTCTCACATTTTTTCCCTCTGATCTGAAAAAAAAAAAAGAGAAACATACCGTACTAAACACACACACACACACACACACACACACACACACACACACAAACACACACACACACACACACACACACAGTAATAAAAAGAGAAACGAGAAGGCACTGATAAAGCAAACAGAGGCAAGTCGAATACACCAAATAAGACAGGTATAACAATTTCACACATATTCCCGTAAAAAATGGAGGTACAAAAATTCCAGGTGACAGGTGTCGAAAATCAATTACGGATTAGAAGAGGCGGTGATTGCTGCCACGGACACGGACGGACGCGGACACCGACGTACGGGATTCATCTCTCTATGCCTGACGTTTTTTTTATTTTTTTTTTATTTTTTTTTTTACACTTTTCGCTTCCTTTTTTTTTTTTTTTTTTTTTTTTTTTTTAGTTTTCCTTTCTCCCTCCCATTTCTTTTCCTCTGAAGTTGCTATTCTCACTCCTTCTCTTCTTTTTCTCTTCTCTCTCTCTCTCTCTCTTGTACACGTGGTTTTCCTTAACTGAATAACACATTGCGATGCCAAAATAAATCGCCTGCTGGTAGTTAGAAAAAAAAATAGACAGATAGATAGATACTGATAAATAAACAGATAGAGAGATAGACAAATAGATAGACAGGTAGGTAGGTAGATGGACAGGTAGATACAGACAGATAGGTACACAGATAGGCAGAGACAGACAGACAGAAAAACAGACAGACAGACAGATAGATAGATAGACAGAGAGACAGACAATCAGGCAGACAGAAAAAAATAGGCAAAAATTGCTAGTACTAAAAAGGAATGTTGAGATAAAGGCAGAAGGAAGTGGATGCTAAGAGCCTGAAGGAGGGAAGGAAGGGTGGATGAGGAGGGTGGAGTGGGAGCTTAGGTGGAGAAGTGGAAGGTTATTTACGTTGAGGAGGAGAAGGAGGAGGAGGAGGAGGAGGAGGATAAAATAGGGAAGGGGAGGAAGGTGAGAAGAAGAGAGGGAAAAAATGATGATGATGATGATGATGATGATTAACAGGAGGAGGAGGAGGAGGAGGAGGAGGAGGAGGAGGGGGAGGAGGAGTACTGGTAGGGAAGAGGGAGGAAAACGAAAATATGAAAATTGACGAGGACAGGGGAAGAAAAAAAAGGGGGGGGGGAAGGGGACAGAAAAAAAAGGAGGAGGAAGGACATAACTAAGGAAAGAAAGGAAGATGCAAGGAGGAAAAGGGACGAGGAGGAAAATGAAGAAGGGAAGAGGAGGGGGAAGAGGCGACAGATGAGGAGGAAGATGCATGAGAGAAATGGAAAGAAAGAGGAAGATGGTAAGAAAGAGAGAGAGAGAGAGAGAGAGAGAGAGAGAGAGAGAGAGAGAGAGAGAGAGAGAGAGAGGCGACAGTAACCAAGGAGACGCAACTTCCAGCCTCCTTGTTACTGTAAGGCGATGGAAAAGTGGTGTGCGTGTCTTGTGAGAGGGCCAAGCTTTTGGTATGGTGATGAGCACGAGGTATACTGGGGTGGGGAGATGAGGTGGGATGGGGAGAAAGGGAGGAAGGGGGCAGGAAGAGGGAGAGGAAAGGGAGACAGGAAAAGGGGGAGGAAAGGGAGACAGGGAGAAGGCAAGGGGCAATGGAGGAGAAAGAAGGAGGATAGGAAGAGAGGGAGGAAGGTAGGAAGTGGGGAAGGAAGGTGGGGAGATGGGAAGGAGGGTAGGGAGAGGGGGAGAAGGATAGAGAGAGGGGGAGGAAGGTAGGGGGAGAGGAAGGAAGGTCGGGAGAGGGGGAGGAACGTGGAAAAACAAGAGGGGGGGTGGAGGACATGAAGAGGGGAGGAGGCGGGATAGGCTAGGGAGAGGGGAAGGAGGGGAAGAGGAAGGATGGGATATAAAGTGGGTGAGGAAAGGGAAGGAGGTAGAAAGGAAGAAAGGGAGAATATGAGGAGGGAAGGTGGAGGGAATAGGAAGGGGGAGGAACAGGGAGAATAGAAACTCATCGCAGCTAAAGGTGCAACACTGGATGGCAGGTATTCGTTCCGTGTGACACCTTTGCTACGACCTCCTTCATCCAGCCAGCAGTAGGGTTAAAAATGAAAAAGAGATAAGAAATGTGGGCAGAAATAATGACCCGCAAGTGTACCATTACGCATAATTAAGAGAAACCACCCCTTCCGTGACGAGAGGAGAAGGGCGGAGGCGAAAGCACAGGTAAGGGAGGATACCTGTAATGACTACCTGTAATTAAATCAGTGGCATTACCTGGACGAGCCTCACTCACGCAAATGACGGTCGTAATGAATAGCTCGGGCGAGAAAGGAATGAGGCAAGAGTTGATGGGGAAGTGGGGTGGTGAGTGGGAGAGATGAGGAGAGGAAAGGAGGTGAAGGGGTGGGACAGTGAGGGAAAGAATGGGATGGGTGGGGTGGAAGAGTGAGGGAAAGAAATGGGTTGGGTGGAAGAGAGTAAGGGGACGAGGGGGAGGTGGGTGGAGACGTGAGAAAGCGGGAGAGATGATGAGGGAAGGAGTCGGGGGATGGGAGAGAATGAAGGGAAGAGGAAGGGGAAAGGTGGATGGTCGTAGTGGATGAGGGGAAGAGCTGGGGAAGGGATGAAGGTGGGAGAGGGTGTGAGGATGACGATGACGATGAGGAGTTGGGGAGGAGAGAATATAAAGATGGAGGTAGAGGTGTGGGGAGTACAAAGGAAAGCAAAGAGCAAGAAATGTAATGGTATGATGAGGAGAGATGGAGTTGATGGAAGAAGAGGAGAGAGAAAGAGAGAGTTGGGGGAAGAGGAGGTGTGAGAAGAAGAAGAGAGACAGAACTGGGGGAAAGAGGGGGCGAGGGGGAAGGAGGTGAGGGTCGGGGTTGGGTGGGAGGTGAGGGCAAGGAGAGGAATGGAGTAATTATGGTCAACGATCATCTGGGGAGGAGGTTAATGGACGAGGAGGGGGAGTGGGTGAGGGAGGGGAGGTCATGAGGACGACGAAGGTGAGGGGTGAGGGGTAAGACTGAGGGAAAGAGTGATAGGTGTGGGGTGGGAGGCAAGGGTGAGAGAAGGAAAGGGATGGAGAGAGTGATAGGTGAGAGGCGGAGGAGCAAGTGAGAGGTAAGGGTGAGGGAGAAAAAGGTTAGGAAGGAAGGTGAGGGAGAAAAAGGTTAGGAAGGAAGGTGAGGGACGAAAGGTCAGGGAAGAAGTGAGGGATGTGGGGTAAGGGGGAAGGGTGAGGAAGGAGAGAGGGGTAGCTAGTAAAAACCAACAGTGTTTACCCAAAGATTAACTCGTAACCTATCAAAGGCTACTGATTTCCTCTTTACCAGTAAAAAGTAAAGTACTGCCCTTTACATCACTATCAATACCACCCTTTTACGAGAGCGGGAGAAGTCGGAGTGAAGGGAGAGAGTGAAAATAAAAAACTGAGAGCGAGGGAGTAAGAGGTAAAGGTGAGAGAGTAAGAGGGTAGGACAAGGGATGAGGAATGAGAGATGAAGGAGGAAGAGGAAGTGAGAGAGGAAACTTATGCTCAAGAAAGTTGGGTAGTGAAGCTTCTGGCAACTGTAATAGTGTTAAAAAAAAAGAAAAAAGAAATAAACAAGCATGATTTTGAACATCTTTGGTTTTTACAGGAGAGAAGATAAAACTACAACCAAGCTACCTAACACACAACTTCCCCTTAAGATTGTTTGACCGTGAAGTGTTTGGTGAGCGTCTTGGCGAATGTAAAAGCAAAAACAAACACTCTAATCCACATCTTAAGCTCATAGATGTTTGATTATGAAGTTTTTAATAGATGTATGAATGAAGATAAAAATATAAGCAAGGAAACTTATCCACAAATCTAGCTAAAAAAACAATAAAGTTTACCTGTTGACCTTTTAGTTCGTGAATAAACAACTAATTTCATACACCACATAAGCAAAAGGCAATAAATAAACAGATAAACAAATATAAATAAATAAATAAATAAAAGTTTCATTGCGAAGTGTTTAGAAGCTGTAAGAGTGAAAATAAAAGTACAGTACTCTTACATCAAACTTAACCCCTTCAATTCAGTGACTTCTTTTTTCTTTCCTTTTTTTTTTTTTTTATCTTCCTCCACGATATCTCCAGACGATTTCATTCAGCTTGCGTGAGACAGTTCCAGCATCAACCATACGCACAAGGTCAATAAAATTTGTTAATACGAGGCCCAAACTCTCTTATATATCAACCCACAACGAAATCATGCATGAGAGACAAAACTGCGGCGCTCCCTTGAGGCAGATCTGCTTCTTGGCTCGCAACTCTGACAGGGAGACAGATAACGAGACCCACAGACAGGAAAATATGGCTGAAGACACACACTGACGGACAGGACGATATGGTTTGATTTTAGGATAACAGAAAGACAGGACGTGAACTAGAGAACTATAAGAAGATATTTTCAGACAGGGATAGACGCTGACGGACAGGACGATACGACTGGACTTGCGGACGATACTTTGGACAGACAGAGCGTGAACACGGACAGAATGACCTAGTGATGGACAGACACAGTTCGATAAGGGACAAAGGTAGAAAATAAAGACAGAACAAATAACGCTGACAGACACGGTGGTACGGTTAAATTTAAGATGACAGACAGAAAATGAAATCCAGAAAAAGACGACAATATTTTTAGACTTACTGATAGGTTGTTTGAACAATACATTAAGACTTTTAGACTTTATATATACAGCTCTAATCCTGCCACAGTTTACAGCAACAAGAGACAACATAAAACTCAAGTGTACTGTTCAGCATAAATCGCGAAAGCAAAATCGCGAAAGCAAAAGTGTTACGGGATCTCCAAGGCAACTGAAATACGACCCAGAGAACGACAAAAACAACAAACGACCCATTAATAAGAAAACAGACAGACAAGAAGACTAGATGAAAAAAAAAATAATGGCATTTCGATGTAGGAAAGGAGGAGGAAAGATCGGCGATGAAAATATATAAAAAACCATGAAGTAAGAGTCAAGAAGCAAGGGGATCCATGAAGCAAGATTCAAGGGGCAAAAGGAGGCATAAAAAAGACGGGTCATGAAGCAAAGACATGAGGAACAATGAAGGAAGGAAATCTGTGAAGCAAAAGGGAGTGAGAGCCAAGAGTCGCCATGAATCAAAAGGAAGTCATGAAACAAGAGAATAGATGCCAAAAGAAGAGCAAGAGGTAACAGGAACCGTGAATCAAGAGGAACTGTGACTCAAAAGGAGCCATGAATCAAGAGAACCCACGAATCAAGCGAACCCGCGAAGCAAGAGCACCCATGAAGCAAGAAGAGCCATGTAGCACGAGGACCCACGATGCAAGATGAGTCATGAAGCAAGCGAGAGGGCGGGAGGAAGATGTCCCTAGGGGCTCATGCGGCCACCCATTAGCGAGCAGGGGGCGCAGGGGAGGGTGCCAGATGGGGAGTGGGGGAAGAAGAGGGGGCAGAGTGGGGGGGGGGCAGGAGGAGGAGACGGAAGGAGTGGGTAGATGAAGGAGAGGGGGATGGCTAAGGGGAGTGAGGGCGGATGGGTTCGGGGGCGCAGATGAGGGTGGAGGGGGCACAGGGGGGGCGCGCTAATGGGAGAGGGGGGCGCAGGGGGGGCACTAATGGGGGGTGGAGGTGGAAGATTGTGGAGGATTAAATTACTCTGGTGGCAAGGAGGGACATGGGCCGTGACGCCAGCCCTCAGAGCCACAGATTTTACTGCCACGAGTGTCACACGAGAAAGAGAGAAAGAAAGAGAGAGCGAGGATTCTTCTTTTATGTCTTCAAGGGAAACTAAGAGACTGCCTACTGTGAAAAATAACATATAATACTTAGGAAACGGTACTGTCTGGATACTGAGATTGATCCTGAGTTCAATAGTCACGTCTGTATTTAATTCAATAATATGGATGTACTGTACTTAAGTAACCTATTTACACTCCTTCTGCACGGGTGAACATATACATTACACTTGTTAAGGACTTGCACAGAGGCACTACTTAATCACTGTTGATGTAACCTCCCCCCTTTGTGTTTTGCCCATGGGTATAGGCGTGGGAGTAACAATATGCGTAATGTCCGCGTAACCTACTGTAAAGTGATTTTTGGCTCAGTGGTTGCGTCACGAGCTGCCATCCCGTGGGGCCTGGGTTCGATAGGTTCCTCACTCCATTACGCCAGTGAGTAGAGGCGTGGGATGCGAGGAAAGAAGGGTGAGGGCAGTAAGTCTCAGCAGTACGACCCCTGGGAGAAACACCAGTGTCTTCATCCCTGCATCATGGGGACTGTTTGTACGTCCGGGAGAGGCCAGGCAACATTTCTCTTAACCTCTTAACTATGATGACGTAATTTTTGCTGCCTCCGGACGATTTTACTCAGCTCGGGACGAGGTTAATGAAGTCTAAAGTAAATCTACTCTCCGGTTCGATAATTTAATCTAAGTTTACGTATGATGTGAAAAATCAACCAGAATACCACGTCTCCTGATTCAAGAGATTAATTTGGCCCTTCAAAGTACCTACCATTTCCCTGGGCATTTGAAACTCACACACATTATGAACAGGAAGAGATAAAATAGCCACTCAGATGCAGGGAGGAAAAAAAAATCCATGGGACAATGTGCTATAAAGACAAGCAATCTGGTAGGGAAAGAGGAATATTGTACTATCTTTGCCTCAGATGGTTACGTGACGGACTGCCCCTTGGGACTGGGTTCAATTTCCCCTCCGATCATGATGTAACTTCCCAAATTTCACTCCAGATTTGTTTCTCCCACTTAAAAAGAGGTATTAGGTTGACTGACGACGACGACGGTGACGACGATGACTTTCAGGTACCATATTAAACTTTCCATACAGCTTACCTCAACATTTTCTTCTACCAATCTCACAAAAAGAACTGTTCATACCAAAACTGCAAACAACCTTCCCGTCACTAGAGCCTGCCTCATAAACATCTTGAAGGCTCTCCAGTACGGCATAAAAAAATCGTCTGGTGGAAGCAAGACAAATAAAGGTCGTTGTGATGCTAAAGTGTTTAACAGGGATGTGACAAGTAAATCCCTCCATTTTTTTTTTTTTCAATCGTTGCCACAAGAAGTTAGCCCACATAGGAGAGACATTTTGAAATAGAGCAGGGAAATTCCGAAACAGCTTTCATATAATCCTTACAATTTACTTTCTCCCCCAATTTTTAAAAAAAGTGTTCATGCTAAAATATGCAAAAAACTACCAGCCATCACCGCGCTGCCTCATACACATCAGACAGCCTTGACCCAGCCTCTTCCAGCGAACATGGGGTGAAATCAACGCTGGAGTCAGGGCACGGCGGGTCCCCTATTGACCTAGCGTGTAATGGCAGCGAATATCCCTTGCCGTGCTCGTAAATCCTGAGTCAAGTCTTACGTGCCCCGCCTACCAACATAATCATATTTACACCTGCCGGTCCGAACGTGAGGCCCTTCGTGTGCTGAGGGTGTCGGCGGCTGTCGCGATAACCTCCACACCTGGATATTTTATTTTTGAGACGCTCACGATATTATCCACCTTAGACAGTCTGTGTGAGGGAAGGGATAGGCAACTTCATAATGCTCCTTTCGAGACATAAGGGGCTACCGTAGTACAGGACATTTATTTTGCACGAGACTGAACTACTGGACACCTCTCATATTTGAACCACTGCGAGTAAGACACAGCCATCTCTCACCGATATCTCTACCGCTAGACCGCCAGATGTCTATGGATCCAAAGATGTAAAAATCTATCTCTACAACCACTTACCTGCCACAGCTGAACATAGATATTTTATTCCCGTTAATGCCAGACGATTTCCTTCAACTGAGACTCCACAGACAACTAAAGTGTTACGGGACTTCGCTGTAACTTATTCCCAGCGAGGATGAACTTAACGTATTTAATTCATGCTGATGCCAGGCTATTTTCTTCAGCTGACTGACTCCTTATGCAGCTAAAGACTTAAAATCCGTCTCTAGAACCTCAATTTTAAGGTTAAATATACGAATTAAACTTACACCAATGACATACAATTTTCAGCAGCTGTAAGAGAATCCTAACACAGCCAAAGGGTTAAGGAAGTCGACGGAGAAAATGAAGGGTAATTGTGGTGGTTCTTGTCCTCATACATTCCACTCCCCTTCCACTGCCTGCATGGCCAAGACGGAGCAAAAATCTTGGGTAAATTTTGTACATGGGTGGAACGATGACGTGAGTGTGTGCGTAGCTTCGTTCGCTGGTACACATGAAAAACTGGGACTCAGGGAACGGACGGCAACACACACACACACACACACACACACACACACACACACACACACACACACACACACACACCGATGAAGAAGCAAATCAATGACATATAATAACAGCCGACCACAAATGTCACACCTACTGCATTACCAGAGTCGCTTGCAGTAAAATAAACAAACAAATAAAACATAAAAATGTAAATCATCATCAGTAACATCGGCATCATCCCTCCTAAGAAACAAAGTGAGGTACGATCCAAAAAAATTAGAAAGCACAATATTATCCCCAGCAAACATCATGAGAAGTAAGAAGATGGAAATTACTGAAAAGACAGATAAACGGACTGACGGAATGAAAAATGGTGCCAAAAAAAAAAAGGGAGACGGATAAGTGGTGACAGGCAAAAAAAAAAAAAGGCAGAAAAAGGAAGCAGGTAGGAGGACAAAAAGTAAAGGTCGTGCAGGTTAGTTATTACACGGTCGGGTGCGTACAGGTGAGCACTGCCTAAATTACCCCCGTGGCACCTGGTTGATGGGGCGTAACAAGGGGCAGTGTCACTTACCTCGCGTTTAATCAGGCCAGTCAACGCTGTCTTATGTCTTCCGGGGGCCACGGGAGGTCACTGAAAGAAAATAAAAAAAAGATAAATGATCTGAGCTGTGGAGGGTACTACGTCTCACCTGGGAATTTCCTGTGCTGCTTATTTACCTGTGCAGTTCTTTCGGTAATATTGCTGATTTCAGGTGCTTTGCTCATCACCTACTCCTCTGTTTATCTTTTTTATTCGCTATTTAAAGAATGTTTCTTTTAATTTTCTAAAAGTAATGTCACTCCAGGTACTTCACTCCTGATAAAGTCATGCGATCTTTATAAATCACGGGAACTCACTAAGTAAAACAGTTAAGCAGTACATTACAAATGCTGCTTCGTTCTTGCAACATCATGGCAGCAGCAGTTCCACGAGAGAGAGAGAGAGAGAGAGAGAGAGAGAGAGAGAGAGAGAGACGGCGTATTCTCGCTGGGTAAGGAGGCTCCCTATCACTTCTTCCTCACCGATTTATTTTCGGATATGGCTGGTTAATATTTTTTTGTACGTTAGGTCTGCTGAGTATGACGAAGTTTGAAGGATTCTGATAACACAGAATAGGTCCGAAAGGTGTAATAAACAAAATAAATCGCTTAGGAAAAGGTGTTAGGGAACTTCCTTAATCGACAGGAATATGGATCAAGATTCTAACAAACAAGATGTAGTATTCTGAAGGATAAATGAGGATTATCTTCATTAAATCCCTTCACTAGCGATGACGGATTATCTACTGAAATCCTGATACTAGATTTATTGAACACAGAAACGAACCTCTAGTATTTTAAGTGTCAATAAAGGAATAAAGGATGTATCTGTTCCCCCCAGTTCAAACAATCTCT
>NC_136967.1:3722500-3745000 GCF_032717465.1 Coenobita brevimanus
AACGGTACTGTACAAAAACAATGGTACTCTGCAAAGATCTATTTTAGTCGTCGTCATTCACCAAGGCTACTGCTTCCCTCCTCCACTTTTTCTGCAGAGTTTTTTCATGCCCAACTTTAGACACAGACTAGACACTCCATTCTCTAAGGGCCAAATGTCATCCTCCGCACTTCAGATTTCCTCACACACCCTCGCATGTTACCGCCTGGACACTAATACCACATCGTCTATAGTGATACTTGGGACATCATTCAGGACTAGTGTGATGGTATTAAAGGATGTGTTTTGATGTCCGTGGGTTTTGTGGAATATCAGGTAACCATTTTAGTATGATGCCGTCTTTAATAATGTATTCTCATTAATGATACACAATTTACTTCAGTGTTGGGGATATTTTTTCGACCCTGAGGGGTGAAACACAGCCGTTATAGAGATCTCTTTACCACTAGAGTTCTCCTTAGCTGAAGAAAATCGTCTGCCAGGAACAGAAATAAACAATAAAAAGACGCCGTCGTGCAACAGAGGCTGAGAATCGAAATTATACTCATTAAAGTGATTCGTGGCACAATTAGGATCGATCTCCAAGCTTCACGGTCACCAGAAAGCTACATCACCACCACCACCACCACCACCTCCACCACCACCTAAATTTAGCCAACAGTGTGACCATAAACTCCCAACTTGTACCCTCGACTCAGATGCTGGAGGAAGACAGTTCACCATCCACACCCACACACACCCACACCCAGGCGGCAGCATTGATCACCAATCAAAGGTGCAGTCGCTGTTCAGTTATTGCTTCGTGTTGTCGTGTATGAAGTCTCCCTAGCACCTCTTCCTTACTGATTTATTTCCAAACTACCCATTAATATTATCTGATCTGCTTCGTATATCTTTTTTTGTCGACACAGAATAACACACATGAATACGGTAACGGAAGAGAATCAGAAATAAACCGGTAAGGAAGAGGTGTTCGTAAACTTCCTAAAAACACCAGAATACCGTCCATTGTGGCACAGGGGACAAGAAAGGGGGGACACTAACAGGTTGCATGAAGCAGGTGGACCCCTATTGCAGCGGCAAAAGCATTAAGTCCGCTGTGAGATGGAAAAGAGAGGCCTCCCAAGCATTCTCATTTGAAAGTATATCCTTATCAACCTGTCCTCTTAATTAGCTCTACCCTAATCACTACCATCACCTTTCGTCAAACCACTCTCGCCTACTGGATGTTAAGTCTGCCCTAGATGGTCAGCATTTCTGTACTTTGTTTTCTGTCTTGTAATGTCTAAGTCGACCGGTGAAATCTTGCTGATGTTACATAAAAATAAGTACAAGAATATATAAAAAAAATGTATAAACACTTTGCAGTCCCTGGCTAGTCTCATTTTACACCATTTTCCGACCTTTTCCCGTAATTTGGACAGTAAGGAGATTTGAAACGGGTTAATCATATCACGAGATGTACAACTGAGCATAACTTCTCCTGGATAAAAGCGATTTCTGGATAGGCCAAAGAAGAACAACCCCTACGCACTGAACTAAGGGGTTTGGCCCGCCTATTCACTTCAGTCTGGGAGGGGCAAAGAGTACACTGCCTCCGCCATCCCTCTTCTATCCTCACACACCTAGACATATTGATGTGAAGTGAATAAAAGACGAAGAAACAACCCCCCCCCCCAAACACCACTTCATGCACACTTCCAATATTTGTCCATCCAATCTTCGTCAAAGAAAAAAAAATGCAAATATACCCCACCAATCTACTAAACTTCCCTCCCTCCCTTCTTCCTTCCTTCCTACCTACCTATGTACCTACCCACATACCTTCCGTCCTACCTACCAACCTACCTTCCCTCCTCTCCGTCCTTCCTTCTTTCCTAGCTACCTACTTCCCTTCCTTTCTACCTTCCTTCCCTCTTTCCTTCTTTCCCTACGTTCCTCCCTTGCACTTTTCCTCGTCCACCTGCCCTACCCCATCACCACCACTTCCCCAGCCCCCCCTAAAATAAAGGCGAAGTGCCCCAATGGAGTGCCTGACCCATTTCCACTCCCCCACACGGCCGCCTCCTACACTGGGCTTCGACAGGAGTAGTGGAAATCAATGTCGCCTTTGCACCAGGGACGGGGGCAGTTGTGGTACCTTAATGAGGGAGGGGAGAGTGGGAGCTTTGTGTGTGTGTGTGTGTGTGTGTGTGTGTGTGTGTGTGTGTGTGTGTGTGTGTGTGTGTGTGTGTGTGTGTGTGTGTGTGTGTGTGTGTGTGTGTGTGCGCGCGCTGAGTCTGTGTATCTGTGGTGAATAAAGGGAGTTATTCAGGGTGTGTAAAATGGATAAAAAAACAACAACACAATTTTGTAGTGTATGGAGGGAGAGTGGGAGTGAGTGGGATGTAAGCTACAGAGAAACTGTATAGAGTGTGAAGGAAAAAAAACAGAAAGACAGACAGATAGATAGACAGGCAGATTGACAGACAGACAGGCAGACAAACAGAACCAGGGACAGGTACAGAGAAGGGACAGCGTAAAAGTAAAAGTGGAGTGAGTGAAAATGAAGTGAAACCAAAAAAAAAAAAACACAGAGACAAAACAGGCACTGAACAGAGGTGCAGGGATCAGTGGAATTACGGGCTAGTCATTGATTTGGTGGGAGGAGTGATTGCTTGTTTGGCAGGGGACACTTTTGGGGATTTTTACAGTGTGTGTGTGTGTGTGTGTGTGTGTGTGTGTGTGTGTGTGTGTGTGTGTGTGTGTGTGTGTGTGTGTGTGTGTGTGTGTGTGTGTGTGTGTGTGTGTGTGTGTGTGTGTGTGTGAGAGAGAGAGAGAGAGAGAGAGAGATGAATAAAACATTTTTATATGAGAAAA
Source organism: Coenobita brevimanus (assembly GCF_032717465.1). Taxonomy (NCBI): domain Eukaryota; kingdom Metazoa; phylum Arthropoda; class Malacostraca; order Decapoda; family Coenobitidae; genus Coenobita; species Coenobita brevimanus. The sequence continues at coordinate 3,725,360 of NC_136967.1, forward strand.
ACCATCACATTAATTTCGATTGGAAGACTGTATAGAAGAGTCAATGTGTATGTATGTATGTATGTATGATGGAAGGGCCAGGGAGTGTATGAAAGGGTGTGTTTGTCATGTGTACAGTGTTTGGCTGTGTTTGTATGACCTAGCAGTGAATCATCCCAGTGTTTGTGTCATATATTGGGTGGAATATGTGGGCTCTGTATTCCTACCGTGTGTGTGTGTGTGTGTGTGTGTGTGTGTGTGTGTGTGTGTGTGTGTGTGTGTGTGTGTGTGTGTGTGTGTGTGTGTGTGTGTGTAGGGTGCGGGAGGTGTATATGTGGTGGATTTACTGTATATTTATTTTATCACTATGGAGGTGGGTGGTTTAGCCCTTTCTTTTTTTTTTTTGACCATCACAACATTTTACAAATTTATTCCAGTTACTTAATTTTCTCTCTCTCTCTCTCTCTTTTTTTTTTTTGCTTGAAGGACATCATTCTGAAAAAAAAAAAAAAAAAAAATGCAGACGTGTATATATATTTATTTAAAACAATAACTTTTTTTTTTTACCGCCAGACGATTTTTTTTTTTTTTTTTGCAGTCAGGGGAAAACTTGTCGTACAGATGAGGTAGAAAAATAAAATCGTACGTGGCTTAACCCCTCATGTACAATGATACCTTTTAACAATTTTATTCTTGCTACAATTGTATACGATTTTATGCCCCTTGGCGAGACATCTCGTAGTGGAAGGGTTAAAATAAAGGCAAATAAACGTGATTATATTTTACTTATAAGGGAGGAAAACAACTTTGTTCAGCTTAGGGGACACGTCTCGTATTGACTGAGTTCAAATGTGCCACGTATAGCCTGTGTGTTACGTATGTGCATTGTTATGTGTCTGGGTTTTATGTGTGTGCGTCGTATGTGTCTGCGTTTTGTGTGTGTGTGTGTGCGTGATATTGGTGTGCGTGTTGTGTGTATGCGTGACAATGTGGTGTTTACCTTCGTGGGTTACAGCCGTGTGCGTTCTTGGCATGGTACACTTTAAATAAGGGAGTACGTTTCGCTGGATTTCTATTTTATTCTTCAACACATAGGCGTAGCAGGCTGGAAATTTAACATCTATATAATTTCATTCAGTTGTGGGACATGCTAGCAGCCAAAGGATTAAGAGTCGATCTCCACAAGTAATTCTGGGGAGTGCAATGGACTGCAGCGATACAAGCATTCATCCTGTGGACTAGACTCGTGTGTAGTATGGTCCGCAACGCTGCCAGAGCCGCCAACCATCATCACCAGGCGGGAGACAGAACAGCCAGCCATATACAGTACTGCAAATGCTGTCATCTTCTTTGCCAACCAAGCACAGAGACTTCTACAGAGGGTCTCATTCAGTGACGGTATATTTCAGGTGGTGGGTGACTGGGATATAATAATGCTACTTCCACTCTTCGCTCCTGGTTATTATACAGGAGTTACCTGCACGTCTGAACTTGAATGAACTTACAGGAATATTATAATGTCTACAAATTTTGTAATGTAATTTAATATCTTGTTAGTACTGAGTAAAACTGAAAGATATATTTCTAACACCGGCAGCTGGATAACATATATATATATGCACAGGAGCCTGTCAGAACTGGATATAAAAAACGTCAGCTTTGGTACAGTACTGTCACCATCTAGCGTGACACGTAGAAATTAATTACATACTGTCAGTATTTGGTATTACAAACTATGGCACCTTTTTCCCATGCACAACACGACTCCCATGTATTTCACCTGTCCCACCTATGTTTAACCTGTCCACTTGTCTCATCTCTATCCTCTATCCCACCAGTCCAGTTTATCCCACCTGCCCCACCAATATCTTCTATCCCACCCGTCCCATCCGTTCCACCTGCCCCTCGTCTAAACACAGTGCCACCTGCCCAGACTATCCCATCTGTCAGAACTATATCAACTCTCCCACCTGTTCCATTTATCATACTACGTGTAAATACCCCAATATCCCCTACCCCACCTGTCCCATTTCCCCGACCTGTCCATCTATAACCGCTATCCCACCTATCCAATCCGTCCCATCACTCGCCCACCACCTCCATCACGCCCCCTACTTGTTACCCAAGTGTCAGACCCACCTATTGATGTCCAGAAGTTCAAAAAAGCAAATACGCTGATACGCTGGGGAGGTGAAAATATTTTTGCATGGAACGTTTTTCCTCTCTCTTGCCACCTCCGTCCCCTCCCTCCCTCTCTCCCTCGCCCTCCCTTCCTCCTCTTTCATGTCCCTCTCCTCCCCCCTCTACCAAGCTCTACAGTATAGTCACTGTCCTATCCACTCCCCTTCCCATCCCTCACCCTCCACCTTCCCCCTTCTTCCCCTTCCCGTCTCACAACCCTCTTGTCAGCGTCCCATCTACTCTCCTCCCCCTACTTCTTCCTCCATTTCTTCTACCCCTCTCCCTCCCCGTCTCTCTCCTTCCCTCCCTTCTTCCCGCTTACTTCTCCTCTCCCTCTCTCCGTCACACAACCCTCATAGTCCCATCCATATCTCCTCACCAATCCCACCATCCCTCTCCCTCGCGCTCTCTCTCTCTCTCTCTCTCTTTCTCCACGTCTCCTTAACAGTACCTTTACTTTTGCACTGTTCAGTCACCTCCTCCTTCCCTATCGCCTCACCACCCCTCCTTCTTCTCCTTTTTACCTTACATTTACACTCCCCTTATCCCACCTTCAATCCAAGCACATCGTATTTCTCTCTCCCTTTCCCTTCCCCTCCTACTCCCCCTCATCCCACCTACCCTTCACTCATCTACTTCCCTCCTCTCTACCCCCTCCCCTACCCCACAACTTCCCTCCCCTCCCCCTTACTCCCTCCACCGTAGCTACTGATGATATAAGCTAATTAATGGGATAGAACAGGTGAGTATATTTTTTATCAGGTGAGGTAGAGGGGATTTTATATTCTCTCTCTCTCTCTCTCTCTCTCTCTTTTCCCAAGTGAGGCAGTGGGAAACTCCATGTGTCACGCCCAGAGAAAAGGGGTGTCGGAAGGAGGGAGGGAGGGAGGGAAAAAAAAAGGGAGGGAGGAAGGAATGTGGGAAAGGTAGAAGGAAAGACGAAGGGATGGGAAGGAAATGGAGAAGAAATGAATCAAGAAATGAATGAAGGAGGGAAGTAAGATGGGAAGGAAAAAAGAAGTGAAGGAAGGAAGGAAGGGAGAAATGAGTGAGGGATAGAAATTAGGAGGAAAGAAATGGAAGAAAGAATAAAGGAGAGGCGAGAGGCGAGAAGGGACAATTTAGCCTCAAACACGTCATAAAAATCTGTCTGACGAGTTTGCTTCACCCATCTCCAACCCAAACGACGCTGTAGTAGGACGCCTTCACGTGGTGGCACCGATATAACAGGGCGGAGGAGCTGCCTGGCCATACAAACTTCCCTGAGCTCCAGCCTGCAGTCCACTGGGTTCAGATTTACATGACCTTACTACTACACTACCACTTCTCCGTTTTCCTATCCGCCGCTCCTTGGTGTCCGTTTTCTTTTTCTTTTTAAATCTAGAACCTTAGGGGTGACTTATTTATTTCAATCTAGGCAACTCCAGACGATTTTTCTCTCCACTGAAGGTTAACGCCATATGATTCGCCTTCTCGTCCAGCGTTTTTTTTTTTTCCCCTCCCCATTATTTTCCATTTTCCGCCCAGCTTATCCTTTTCTCCCCGCCCTGTTCTCCCCTTTCACTAGCTCGATACTCCCCACTCTAACCCACGTCACCCTTTTTCTGTCCTTTCTGTGTGTGTGTGTGTGTGTGTGTGTGTGTGTGTGTGTGTGTGTGTGTGTGTGTGTGTGTGTGTGTGTGTGTGTGTGTGTGTGTGTGTGTGTGTGTGTGTGTGTGTGTGTGTGTGTGTGTGTGTGTGTGTGTGTGTGTGTGTGTGTGTGTGTGTGTTCCGCCCAATTCTTCCTCTTTCTCGCCTAACTCTGTCTTTTTCCACCCATCCTTTCCAGCCAATTCTCTCTTTCTCGCGTAATTTCCTCCTTCCGTCTAACCTCCGCTTTTCCTCCTCATTTCATCCCTCCCTCCCAGCTCATCAACTCTTCTTCCTCGTCTCTCCTTTCTCTCCTCTCTTCTCTCTTCTTCCTTCATCCCTCCTTTCCTCCCAAGTTTTCCAATCTCCAACATTTTCTCTCCTGATGTCTTCCTCCTTCCCTCCAACAGTTCATTCTTGCTCTATAGCTCCCTTATCTCTCCTTTCCTCCTCTCCCCTCCCTCCCCCCGCTCTTCTCCCTCCCCCCTCCCTTTCCCTTCACTCTCTCTTCCTATCTTCAAGTCTTCCCTTCAAATGCTTCTTCCCACTTCCTTTTCTCCATCCTTCTCTCCTTTTTACTTTTCCCTCTTCCCCCCGTTTCCTTCCTTCTCGTCCTTCTGCTTCTTTCCCTCTTCCTCCTTCCTCCCTCTCTTACCCAGCTTCCCTCCTAGCCTTTCCTACACCCCCCTCCCCTCTCTCTCTCTCTCTCTCTCTATCTATCTCTCGCTCTCTCTCTCTCTGTTGGGCTACTTTTTTTGTGGCGTAAATTCGCTCATTTCTCGTCCAATAATGCGGGAGAAAGATCCAATCTGCCGCCACAGATTATGTTTGAGCTGGAGTCTCCGGCAAGGATGAGGGATAGATAGGTGGGTGGAAGGAGAGATTGATGGATGGATAGATGGACGGGTGGATCGATAGGTGGAAGGATGGAGAGATTGGTGGATGGATAGATGGACTGATGGACGGATGGATGTGTAGATGGGTGGATGGATGGATGAGTGGATGGATGGATGGATTTATGGATGCGTGGGTGGGAGGGTGGATGAACAGACAGAATGATGGGAGAGATGGCTGGGTGGATGGACAGATGAGTGGAAGAGAGACAGGGAGGGAGAGACAGACCTACACCGTGATGGTCAGATTAAACTATCAGGGGGAAAATAAATATGCTTATACTAACAGACAGGCATAAGGATCGATCTTTTTTCTCTTACATAAACCCCCTTCACTACAAAGACGCATTTTTCACCCCAGCTGCCACCAGACGATTTTATTTACGAAGAACCTCTAGTAATGAAGGGATCTGTGAAGGTCCTAACTAACCCCCCTCCCCCAGTTTGATAGATCTCTCCCATGCTGAATAAAATCGTCTGAGGATGGCAAGACTAAAGTATGCGTCATCAGATGGAACAAGTCTACGTCATCAGATGGAACAATTCTACGTCATCAGATGGAACAAGTCTACGTCATCAGATGGAACAAGTCTAAGTCATCAGATGGAACAAGTCTAGGTCATCAGATGGAACAAGTCTACGTCATCAGATGGAACAAGTCTACGTCATCAGATGGAACAAGTCTACGTCATCACATGGAACAAGTCTACGTCATCACATGGAACAAGTCTACGTCATCACATGGAACAAGTCTACGTCATCACATGGAACAAGTCTACGTCATCACATGGAACAAGTCTACGTCATCACATGGAACAAGTCTACGTCATCACATGGAACAAGTCTACGTCATCACATGGAACAAATATACGTCATCAGATGGAACAAATATACGTCATCAGATGGAAGAGCTTAATACGAGTATACCACAAACTCTCTACACATGACAAGCCAAGGTAGTCTCTTCAATCCGACGTATTTTTTTCACTATATTCTTGCTATTTCTAGACGATTTTATTCAGCTTCAGGAGCGATTTATTTATATTTATTTTTTGAGCTGCTGGGGATAGAAAAAGCCTTCAGTGCCCACCCTTTCCTCCTCACTATAGAAGGCGGAAGGGATGCAGAGCCGAGGTACTGCCTTTTTTCTGCCCCTGAGCTACGGGATATTTGCCGGAAAAGGCCGAAAACCTCTGCAAATGGCCCCCAAAGACCAAAAATATCCACAAACAGACCGGGAAAGGACAACTATCTCCATACAGGGGCCGCCAGAGAACAAAAATCTCCTCAAACAAAAGGAGAAAAATAGGCCCCAAAGGAAAATAGGACAAAAATAGACCCCAAAGGAAAACAGGACAAAAATGGGCCCCAAAGAAAAAAATATCCACAAACAGACCCCAAAGAATGAAAATTTCCACAAACAAAAGGACGAAAATAGGCCCCAAAGTACGAAACGCTCAGCAAAGAGACCCCTAAAGGACGAAATCTCCGCAAAAAAGGCCCCCAAAGGCCAAAAATCTCCACTAACAAGCTCCAAAAGAATGAAAATCGCCACAGATAAATCCCGAAAGGACGAAAAACTGTCCGCCGAAGTAAGGTGAATGACCCGACTCGACCTCTAAATCCAGACAACCTGCACCTAAGCCGGAAGGAGACGCGAGACATCCTCCTTGACCGCCTGACCTCTGAGTGTGTATCCGTGTAAGGTCAATCTTTAAACCAAGCAGTCGTGACCCTGACCTTTGACCTCTACGCGACAGTGGTGGTCCCCGGAGGAGGGTCAGTGTCAGGTGTCGTGTTCCGGTTTAATCATTCAGTAGCCTTTCGACAACCTGTAGGGTAGGACCGAATTGGCCTGGCTCGGTCTATGTCACTATTCTTGGCAGGGGTGAACAGAGTAAGATAAATTCGACTGAGAGAGAGAGAGAGAGAGAGAGAGAGAGAGAGAAACATACTATTTTTCTTTCAGCAACACTGCAATGTAAGTGGAGGAAGGAGAAGAACGCGAAAGAGCGACCAGAATTATTCCTTCCCCCGAGATTCACTTCCCTCACTACCTAATCCCTCCCCTATCCCCCTCCATCACACTGGCATCACAACATATTTAACTGCATTTTTCTTCACAAGCCCTTCAGTCCCAGGATGTCCTACTTATTACACTCTCGCTACAAACAGGCGATTTTTTGCTTAGTTACGAGCAGATATATGAGAGTGAAAGGGTTAATGAAAATACGTCTAACTCTTTAAGCTCGAAAAATATCACCTAAACAAAAATTCACCTGGTATTGGCAAAAATAAAATATACAAGATCTTATAGCAGTGATTTGGATACATACGCCTCAGTGTACCTTTTAAATATAAACCCTAACATGGGCTAGAGGATTTTAAAGAAACGCCTCTTCCTGCGCCGAGCACTCCTGTATTTGCCCTTAAATTGGCCTACGAAAGTTTTACCCCCATTTTCTTGACGATAATTGGCAGTTTCATCTCGCAGTAGCTTCATCCCAAACGCATACTGCTGGAGAGGAAAGCGCTGACGGGTAATTTTCCTTCTTTTTTCTACGGGTCATTCTCTACCTAATTCTTAAACTGACCTTTGATTATGATTCTTGTAAATGGAAAGGATGGAAATGAGAAAAAAAAAATCACTGTCATGCAACTCCTACTTCTTACAACTTCCCCTTTCCCTCTACCACTGCTGCTATTGTCACCAGAACCCTTCATCACCACCACTACCATCATCACAACCCTCCACCACAACCACCACCACCAGTACCATCCACTACCATTACTACAACCCTCCTCCATCATCATCACCATCACTAGCATCATCAACACAACCCTCTCTCGTAACTACCACCACCATTAGTTCCAAACCATTATCACTAGCATCATCACCACCACCACCATCATCACTACCACCACCATCACCACCACCATCCACACGTTCCACAACCCTTCCCCCACACCACAACACCATCACCACCAACATCACCACAAACCTCCTCTCGACCCACACGAATCACCACTATTGCCATTTGTACTCAAAACCTCCCTATACTCTCCACCACTGTCATCACAACCCTCCCTTCCCCACTATCACAACACCACCACCACCTACCACCACCACCACCAACACCACCACCACAATTACACTTACATTTTCTATCATTAACTATCACTTAATAACACCTTAACCCTCCACAATCCTCCCCACCCCCTTCCCCCCTCTCTCCACCATCATCATCTTCCCTCCTTTCCCGTCCCAGTTTCTCCATCACCACCTCTAACACCACCATCAACACCCAAATTCTCCAACAACAACCACAATCTCCTCCCACACACCACAACCCTCTCACCATCCCATACAACTATCACCACAATCCTTCTACTTTCCCTTCCCCCCCACCAGCACATAACTCTCACACCATTATCATCACAAATCATCACACCCAAATAACCTATCAGCAACCATCACTACAACCACATTTACCCCCCACAGCTCTCCCCCTTCCTTCCTCCCCTCCAACCTCCTCCTCTCCCCTTTCCTTTCCCTTCTCCCACGCCCTCTGCTCCCCTCCATCACCACCATAATCACCATCACCAACAATTACACCCAAATCCACCGTCAATCATCACAACCACCACATTTATCCTCCACAACCCTCCCCACATCTCACTCTTCCCCTCCTTCCTCTTCCCCCTTCCCCCATCCCTCCTCCCACACCCAACCTTTCCTCCACTACCACTATCACCACCATCAACAATCCAAATCCTCCAACAACCACCATCACCACATTTACCCTCCACTCTCCTCCCACTTCTTACCCTCCCCCAGCCACCTCCTCACCCCTACCTCCTCCCCTCCCCCTCCTCTCTCCCCCACTCCATCTATCTCCCCCCTCCCCACCACCACCATTACCACAGTGGGCCCAAGGGAGCAATTTCCAAGGCAGCCATCTCTAGTCTCGTCTACTGGGAGGTGGACGTGTTATTGTGATTATGGTGGGGGAGGGAAGAGGGGGGGGAGAGAGAGAGGGGGAGGGGAAAGGGAGAGAAGTGTGAGTGGTGGGGGGAGGGAAAGATGTGTGGGTGGTGAAAGAGGAGAGAGGGGGAGGGGAAACGGAGAGAAGTGTGGGTGGTGGGGGGAGAGAAAGAGGTGTGGGTGGTGGGGGAGGGGAAAAGTGGAGGGGCGAGAGCGTGGAGAGGGGAAAGGGAAAGGGGTGTGAAGAAATGGAGAGGTGTGAGTTGGGGAAGGGGAGAGGGGAAGGGGAGAGGGGAAGGGGAGAGAAGTGTGGGTGGTGGGGAAAGAAAGAAGAGGAAAGGAAAGGGGGTACGTGTGGCGGATAGGAGAGGGATGTAGGTGGTGAGGGTGGGGAGAATGGGAGAGGAGAGAGAGAGAGGTAGGGAGTGTAGAGATGCAGAGAGTCGCTCAGATTAGAAGAACGGCAGAGAGAGAGAGGGAAAGATGAGGGGGATGTGGATGATGGAAGAAAGGATAGGGGATGGATGGTCGGAAGGGGAGAGGGGCAAGGAAGAGAGTCGTGAAAGGTGGAGAGGGAAAGACGAGGATGGGAGTGGGTGTGTGAGTGGTGGGGGAGGGGAGATGAGGACGGTGGAGGGTGTGTGAGTGGTGGAGAGGATGAGGGGTGAGAGAGGGAAGGAAGAGGGGTTGTGGGTGGTAAAAAGGCAATAGTAAAGGTGATAGAGGGGTAAGGGACATGGAGAGGGGTAGGGGAGGGATGGGGTCGTAAATGGGAGGTATACGGGAGGGGGAGAAAGTGTGGGTGGTATGGAGGAGGCCGTATAGCTAAGTAAGAGCAGAGGCGTGGCAGAATTGAAGATGGGGAGGGGAAGGGGGCCTAGGAGAAATGGGGACAGGCGATGGGTAGGAGGGGTGGAGAGGATAACTGCTTAAGTAAGAATCAGAGCGTGATAGGGTAACGCAGTTATAATGTAACTGGGTTAAGAAAGGGAGGCTGGAGTAACGATATTGTGGTGTGGGAGATGGGGAGGAGGGAACTAGTTGGGTGGGGGAGGGGAGTGAAAATGGAAGGCAGGGAGAAAGGTGAACGACTGAACATGAGAGCGTAAATGAGTACCTGCAGTATCGTATAAAGAAGTAAAAAAGGCATGGACAGAAAGCTGCTGTCGTATCGATATTGGGTAGAGGATAGGTAGCTGGGAGAGGGAACTGTATAAGGAAGAACATCTAGGCATGGGAAGTGAGCGTAAAAATGTGACATAGGGAGAGTGTATGGAGGTCAAAGAAGGGAAATGTCTTGGGAGATAAATTGCCGTTGTCATTAGGGTGTTGGTGATGATGGAGAGAGTAGTTGATGAAAGTAAGACGCAGATGGGAGCTATGGGGAAAGGGGGAATGGTTAAAAGGGGGCTACGTGCGTGAGAGGGTGACATGGAAATAGCGCAAGGAGGTTAAAAGTGGGAGGGGGACGAGGTGTGGGTGGTGTGGGGGAAAGGGGACGGGGTGTGAGAGGCGAGAGGGGAGGAGGAGGAGGTGTGGGTGATGAGGAGAGGGGGACGGGATATGGTAGGGTTAGGAAGAATGGATGAAAGAGCAGATAACGTAGACAGATGTAATGAAAATGGCGGAACGATTAAACTAGTTAGACGTGATAAAGTGTTTCAAATAGTGTAGAAAGGTCAAAGAGGTCAGAGACGAGACAAGTTTTGATGTAGGTTGTGGGAGGGGAAGGGGGAAAGCGTGGCAGGGAGAGAGAAACGTAAATGGAATGTAGGGAGAAGGAGAATGGCAAGGAAAGAGTAGGTAGGGTGACAGGGTGACAGAGATATGGTAGGGAGAAGTCTAGAAAGTCTACTGGGATGGACGGTTGAAGGAAAAATGGGGAAGGGAACGTAAATGGAAGGTAGGGAGAAGGGGAACAGTTAGGCAAGAGTAGCGAGCATGACTGGGCGACGAGGGAGTAGAATAAGGTCAAAGAAGGAAAATGTCACTGGAGATCGACTGCTACCGTCATCAGGGTGAGGGAGGTAGTGAGGGGGGAGGGTAGAGTAGGCTATATGGTGCTGGTAGTGGTTGGGGTGGAGGATAGGGGGGTGGTGGTGGGGTGGGGGGGTTGAGAATATGGCTCTAGGGGGAACGAACGAGGGCCCTGATGGGAAATAAGGGAGTAAGGGTATAGTTAAGTAAGACCAGGAGCGTGACGGGCTGATGTGGAAGAAAACGTATATAGGTCACAGAAATACGGCACTGTTGGAGATCGTTTGTTTCCGTCATTATCCTCTTCCACCAAGTACGTAAGTTTCATTTTATTTTTGAGGACTCTTCAGAATAGTTTTAGTCAGCTTAGATTAGATCCTTGGTAGTGAAGGGCTGAACGGTTAAGTAGAAGTTGCAACCCCAGGCTCATCTGAACTTGAGCCCAGTGGACAGCAGGCTGAAGCTGCCTTCTTCTTCCTCAGTTCACCATCCTCATTTCAGGGTATAGGTAGAGGATTGTGGGACGTCTGTATGAGCGAGCAGCACCGCTATCCGGTAATATCGGTGCTACCAGGTGAAGGTGGCACCTCTCACGCACAGAAGAGGTTATTAAAAAGATACATACAAGCCCCTCAGTTCGAAATGTTTCTCCTGTGCTGAATAAAATCGTCTGGAATTAGCAAGAATATAATGTACGTCATCACAATGAAATGGTTGATGCAGGAGTGTTTATGGATAAGAGGGAGAACCAGGAAGCGACGTTTGGCAAAGTTAATCGAATTTTGGACATGGCAGGTTTGTGGGGCAGGATGCGTGAGAAGCTCAAAGAAAGAGACGTCGTTAAGATGTGGTTAGCTTGGGAATGGTAGTAAAACGCGTAGATGAGAAATTTAGATGAAGCATTATAACAGAAGTCTGGCACGAGTTGGGATGTAAAAGCTTAACACCAAGAAAAAGAGAAAAAAATGTCACAGAAAGACGGTGTTTTGGAAGTTCAGCCGTGATTATAGTGTATCATTATTATTATTATTATTATTATTAGTAGTAGTAGTAGTAGTAGTAGTAGTAAATAATTGCAGCCCCAGGATAAAAGGAAACATGAACCCAGTGGACTGCAGGCTGAAGTCACCCCTCTCCTGCAACTCACCATCCTCTTCGCGGGCGATGGGGAGGTGAGGGACTTTTGTATAACCAGTCAACCAGTCAGTGGAGTTGGCTGGCTGTATCGGTGCCACCACATGAAGGAGTCCCTCTCCACCACCATGGTATAGCAAATGAAGGTGTGTATGGAGGGAGGTGGGAGGGGTGAGGCGTGGATGGGAAGTATATAAGGAAGGAGACGATAGGGGTGTCTTGGGAGGGTGAAATATGTCGATAATGGTAGGGTTCGGGGACGGGCACGTGGGGTAGAGGAGATTTGATGTAGTGGTGGTGGTGGGGAGGAAGAAGAAAAGATGGTAGGGGAGAGGGAAGAAAAGATGGTGGGGAGAGGGTGACGCAGAAGAGGGAGGTGTGGTGGAGAGGATGGTGTCGTGGAGAGCGGACAATATGATGGAAAGAGGGTAATGCAGTGGAGAGAGGGTTGTGTAGTTGTGAAAGAGTTAAGTAGTAGGTGGAAGGATGGTGTGGTGGAGAAAGAATGATGTGATGGTGAGAAGATGGTGTGGTGGAGAAAGAATGATGTAATGGAGTGAGGGTTATGTGGTGGAGAGGCGGTGATGCAATGGAGGTAATGTGAAGGTGGTGTGGTGGAGGACGACACAGTGGAGAGCAGGTGGCGTGGTGGTGAGAGAGTGGTGTTGTAGATGATTTTCTGGTGTGGAAAGATGGCTTTGTGGTGAGCTGAAAGTGGTGTGCTGGGGAGAGCTTGTCAGACTGGGGATTAATCTGAGGTAAATAATTAGGCTGAAGAGATGAGGTACTAATGGAGCTGAGATGGAGTTGAATGCTGAGATTAAGGACTGAAAACTAAGGATAAGAAGAGGGTGAACATGCAAGGCTAGGAGAGGTGTTGGGGTAAAGACTCGGGGACACAAAAATGGAGGGGTTGGAGGATGGAGGACATTGTTGAGTGAGGGTAGGACATAACTGAGTGAGACAGGAAAAGATGGCAAGAATAAAATAAATAACCGCAAATTTAGCATATTAAATTATTTACTACAAAAGGCCTCTTCCTAAGTTTAATTAAAATCGTTTGGGGATAGCATGAACAAAATATTACACTCCCTTGCTCTGCTTTCCCCAACAACCCCCTTCTTTCTCTCTCTCTCTCTCTCTCTCTCTCTCTCTCTCTCTCTCTCTCTCTCTCTCTCTCTCTCTCTCTCTCTCTCTCTCTCTCTCTCTCTCTCTCTCTCTCTCTCTCTCTCTCTCTCTCTCTCTCTCTCTCTCTCTCTCTCTCTCTCTCTCTCTCTCTCCTAACTTGCATATTTCCCCTCTTGCCTTCGCCTCTTGCATTTACTTCCAATCCTCTTAGTGATGAGGTGCGAGGAAGTGAAGTGAGGCAGGGAGGGAGGGATGAGGGAGAGAGTGGAGAGCAGAGAAGGAAGGAAGGAAGTAAGGAGGCAAAAAAGGAGGAAAGGAAAGAAGGAAGGTTGGGAGAAAGGAAGGAAGGAGGGTAAGAAGGAATGAAAGATGAAAAGAAGGAGGGAAGAATGAAAAGAAGAGATGAAAATGGGAGCAAAGAAGAGATGAAGATGCATGAGAGTGGAGAGTAAAGATGCAAGGAGGGAAGGAAGGAAGGAAGGAAGGATGGAAGGAAGGAAGGAAGGAAGGAAGGAGTGGGGAGAAGATAGTACAAAGGAGTACAAAAGAAAGAGAAAAGTAAAAGAATCTTCATCCTTCCGTACTGCTCGATATAGGGTTGGTTATATATTCCGCAAATATTTAGTTAGAATGAGACAAGGATAACAAAGCAGGAGGCGAGAGGAGGAAGAGGCAGGAGGGAAAGGATGAGGTAGAAAGTAAAGGAAGGAAGGAAGGAAAGAAGATGATGAGTAGGAGGAAGAAAGACGATAAGGGAGATAGGTAGGAGGAAAAGGAGGATGTGGGAGGAAGCGGAAAGTTAGAAATGGAAGGAATGAGGGTCGATTAAAGGGGAAATTTTTATGGAGAGAGAGAGAGAGAGAGAGAGAGAGAGAGAGAGAGAGGGGATGTATTAAGCATGGCAGTGTTGAGTGATTAACGTGTGTGTGTGTGTGTGTGTGTGTGTGTGTGTGTGTGTGTGTGTGTGTGTGTGTGTGTGTGTGTGTGTGTGTGTGTGTGTGTGTGTGTGTGTGTGTGTGTGTGTTGAAGGAGCCCCAACTAGCATTTAATACCGCTAATGGTGTAACGTTGGCCAAAGGGTGACTCACTCTCTCTCTCTCTCTCTCTCTCTCTCTCTCTCTCTCTCTCGTGTGTGTGTGTGTGTGTGTGTGTGTGTGTGTGTGTGTGTGTGTGTGTGTGTGTGTGTGTCTAATTCGTCTGTTTGTCCAATCCTTTTGAACTCAACCTTGTTAAACTATACACACACACACACACACACACACACACACACACACACACACACACACATCCAGACAGACAGGCAGACTCCACACCCCGAACCCACCCCAAGGTCGCCTCCTCGCCACTCCATTAAAAACAATCAGGGAAAATAAACATAAAACTCACGGTGAAATAAAAGCAATTGGTTGGAGTCATCAGCGAGCTTGTTTGTTTAGTTAATTGGCCCAGAGAGACGCCATGAACACCTACCCACCCACCTACCTACCTACCTACCTGCCTACCTACCTACCTGCCTACCTACCTACCTACCTACCTACCTACCAACCTACCTACTTATCTACCTACTTACCTACGTCAATGTTATCGTCAGCACATAATATCACAATTGTCAACATCGTTATCATTAGCATCGCCAGCACCACCATCACCACCATGACCATCCTCCTCCTCCTCCTCCACCTCCTCCTCCTCCTCCACCTCCTCCTCCTCCTCATCATGATCATCATCATCATCATCATCATCATCATTATTTTCAACCACCTACCCACTCATACTGCACCATATTCTCGCGAGTTTCGTAGTCCGCCCTCTCTCTCTCTCTCTCTCTCTCTCTCTCTCTGCACCATACTATCGATTTCGAGCCCCCGTATGATTGCCTTCTCAAACTTCCCGCCCACATACATACAAGGCGAGGGTCGTGTAATACCCGCGTCGCTGTTTCCGGTTTAATCACCCGCAGAAGGAGGGAGAGAAGGAGGGAGGAGGGGAGGGAGGGAGGGAGGAGGGAAGGGAAAGAGGGAGAGGAGTGAAAGAAGAGGGAGAGGGGTGGAAGGAGGGAAGGAGGGGAGAGTGACAATGGGAAGGAGTAGGAACAGGGAAAGTGTTCAGAGTTGGGAAGGGTGATGGAAGGGAGAGAAGGTGGGAGTAAGGCGAAGGGAGAGGGATATGGAGTGAAGGAGCAAGGAAAGAGTGAGAGGGGGAGGGAACAGGGGATAGAGAAAGTGTGTAGGGTGAGAGTGGGGTGAGGGTGTGGGGGAAGAGGGAGAGGGATGAATGGAGACGGTGTAGGGTGAGGGATGGTTGAGTAAAGAGTGAGAGATATAAGGAACGATTGTGTAGGGTGAGGAAGGGGGGAGGGGGAGATGAGGAAAGAGGATCTAGACTCTCTAGAGTAAGGGTGACAGGTGACGAAAAGGTGAGGGATGGTGGGCATGGGGTAGGGAAAGGATGGGAGGGGGCGTTTGAGGCATGGAAACAGAATTTAGAGTGAGCGTTGAAGTGTGTGTGTGGGGTGTGTGAGAGTAGGAGAAAAGTATGAGTTTAACAGGGGGATCAAGATAGCCTTTAACCAATCGGGTGCTGGTGATGTCTCTCAGCTGAAAAGAACCATATAACAACTAACTGAGGCTCTGTTCTTTATACGGTTATCAAGCGTGAGAAAAGAATGTACACTTATCTACGTCTCTTATGAACGTCAATGGCATGACAATGATAATCTAAAATCACACACTTCCGAATTCAGGTGACGGCACTGTTCCTCCTCAAAGGTCTCTACCATTAAAAAGTCAAGTTATAAAAGATCTCATTCCTTCCCTCATTCTTCACACCCACCAACTGCAGACCACAAAATTAGCTCCGGGAGGTGGGGGAGGGTAGCGATGAGGAGGCAGGGGGTGACAGAAAGGAGGTGGGAGAAGGGGAGGGAGAATGGGGGGACAGAGAGAAAGAAAGCTTTCGAATAATGTCTGTCAACTGCAGGAAGGGTCATTAAAGCACACAATCAGTTTTCTAAGTCCTAGTCTTCCCCTAGAATGTAACCCGCAATTGTCAACATTTTAACTGGGTCCTCAATTGTGCTGCTCGGTGAAGAGAGGCAGAGGGACACAAAGTTTATCCGACACTCTGACTGGCCTATCAATCGAACTCGGATTCTTCATTTGCGAGACGGATATGCTACCACTGCGCCACCGACTCCCCATACCCAACAGGAAGTGGGGGTGGTAGTGGATGGGTGGGGGAGACGGAGAGGAGGTGTGAGATGGTGGGGATGGAGGTGAGGGTGAGTGGGTATGGAAGGCGGTGAGGAAGTGGCATAAGGCGGTGAGGGTGGTAGTTGCAGGGGGTAAGGAAGACGGTCAGAAGGTAAGAGTACGAGGTGGAGGTAAGAGGGAGGTGGGGGTGGTGGTGGAGGGATGCAAGGAATCACGGACTCTGTGCCAGACACAACTTTGTAATTTGGCGTGACCCTCCCTGGAGAAAAGAAACTCATCTCAAGTTGCTGGAAAAGTTTCGTGTGGCCCAGATACAGAGAGGAGCCCCGCGCCAGCCCCTCCATAGAAAATTGGCTCCAGTGAAGAAGAGGTAGGTGGAATTTAATTTTCCCCTGCCGGAGGACACGAAATGGAAAATAAGGGGGAGGTGAGGATGATTTTAAGGTGGGTGTGGGGAGGTGTGGATGATCTTAAGGTGGGTGTAAAGGGAGGTGTGGATGATATTAAGGTGGGTATAAGGGGATGTGTGGATGATCTTAAGGTGAGTATAGGGGGAGGTGTGGATGATCTTAAGGTGGGTGTAAGGGGAGGTGTGGATGATCTTAAGGTAGGTGTAAGGGGAGGTGTGGATGATATTAAGGTGGGTATAAGGGGATGTGTGGATGATATTAAGGTATATGGGGATGTGTGGATGATCTTAAGGTGAGTATAGGGGGAGGTGTGGATGATCTTAAGGTAGGTGTAACGAAGGTGTGGATGATCTTAAGGTAGGTGTAGAGGGAGGTATGGATGATCTTAAGGTGGGTGTAAGATAAGGTGTTGCCAGGTGTAAGGGAACGGACTGCCTTCTTTCTGTTCACTTTCACACTTTATGGACACCTAAACAAAGGATGATGTTAAGCAGGTATTTTGCATTCACTTCAATACGAGACCGACCATTTTTTTTCTTAAATCTCCAGATGATGTTATTTAGCTTATGAAAGGAATGAGAAATATGGAAGAAAGCAGACAATGTTGGAAAGGGACTACCGACATATATCTGCTAATGATTGCATAACTTTTCTACTGCAACTTTAAGAATCTGTGGACCCCGACACGGTACATTTGAGACACGAGTGACTGATGGCGGGAAAAAGTCTGCTGCTGTCGCTTTAACTTGCACTCCTTGACGACAAACTTACGAGACGAAAGTGCATGATGGAAGGAACGATAGGCCTGCCACTGTTTTCCTTTCTGTTACATCTTTCTACTTAAAACTCAGGATTTTTGAGACGTGAGTAAAGGATATGTGGAAATACACGTTTGCTGCTCTTTACTTTTCTTTGCTACAAATCTTTCTCCTGTAAACAATGGACTTTTAAGACAGGAACGAAGGGCAGAAGAAAAAAATGCCTCTACTGCTGTTTGCTTTCAACTGGACCCCATCTTTTATACAACAGACCAAATAAAAGATACCAAATTGACGCCAGGGTATTGAATGGAGGGTCAAGGATGGAAGGAATCTGTGTGAAGCCTCTCGAAGCAAGGGTCTGAGGGTACACGAGTGTCAGGTGTGAGAGGCGAGGACGAAAACAACCGGAACTGAGGCATAAACAAACTCACGAGCACTTCGCTGCCGTAAATGGGACTTGGTTTTGGCGGGAAGGACAAGAGGTAAGGGGAAATTTTCAACCCTCCTTTTCATTGTTTTCTTCCCTGCAAAAAAAAAATAAATAAATAAATAAATAAAAATAAATAAATAAATGAAGTTGGTTACGAGAGGAAACTGACTGCAAATATGTTTCTGAATTAAAGTCCATGAAACAGAAGAGAGTGTCGGGGTCCATAGTTTCATAAAGTTGTCTCAAAACAGTCCAAAGCTAAAAAGATCTTGCTACACTCCAGCTTGGGACTCAGCTATTTAGTCCAGATATTTAAGTCAAGGGTGACCAGTTTCTCGCCTTTGGGTGGCATTATGTGAGAAATAAACCCCTTCAGTCACATCAGGTAGGAGGAACGTGGCCCGCTAAACCACCAGGCGTACTCAGCGCAGTATATGGTTTCCTAGAGTAGCCTACGGGAAGTCATTTAGATTATCATTCAGTGTGCAATCACCCGACCGTAGCGCTCCCTCAAGTGGACGTTTTGCCCATCCACCAACCACTAACATAACGGGCTGGGATTTCTCTTCATTTGTTCGTGATCCCAGACGCGTAAACGAATAACTGATCGTGACCATACCGGAAAGCTTTCTTGGGTTGCTGAGGCCTTTGGTAATTCGGCTAAAATGGAAATCTATCTGTGTGTGTGTGTGTGTGTGTGTGTGTGTGTGTGTGTGTGTGTGTGTGTGTGTGTGTGTGTGTGTGTGTGAAATTGCTGGGGACGGATGGATCAGGTCAGCAGGATATAGACCTTATCAATTGGGGCTGATGATGATGATGATGATGCGCCTTATCCTTGCCTTTTTTCCCCTTCTTCCTCCTTGCCTTTCCACTTTCCTCCCTTTTTTCCTTCTTCCTCTGTACACGATAGTCCTGCCTTTCATTCCTACTCTGATGTAGGTGAGAGATACTTGTTTGCCGTTGTTACCCCTGTTTACTTTTCTCCCTAATATCTCCTTCTTCTCCCTTTTCTCTCCCCCTTCCCTTTCTATCCATTCCTTCCTCTCTATCTCTCTCTCTCTCCCTACGTGATAACCATGCCTCTCATTTCCCTCATTTCCTCCTCTGTGAGACTCGCTATCTATCGTTACCTTAATCTGCTTCTCCCTTGACTCCCTCTCCCTCTCCAGCTCTCCATCCTCATATTTCTGTCCTTCTAAATGTCCTTGTCCCCCCCCTCTCTGTCTCTCTCTCTTTCATTCTTTCCCTTTTCTCCCCGTGTCCTCTCCCACTCTCTCAGTACCAGTATGTCGCGTGGCCACCAGCACAGTTACACAGTAGATTGCATTAAGTCCCCTCCAGCCACACACAGTTTTCCCACAGTATGCTTTTCCTTTTTCTTTTTTCTCTCTCTCTCTTTTTTTTTTCTGGCCACAGGAAAGAAAGTGGGAAGAGAATGGAAATATACAAGGGTAGAAACACTGTGGTACTTGATATTCTTTTCAGGAACTTGGAAATCTTGGCTTGAAGTAAAAATGATTAAGGAATGTATACTCTCTCTCTCTCCTGTATTTATTCACCTAATTATCTATCTAGGGGGCACTATCAACATAATGATACCCCCCCTCTGTTCATTAACACGGCAGTAATGATGGACCACGTGCTCATTAGGGCATTCACAATAATCGTGTGTGCTGGTGGGGCGTGTGTGTTTGAGGAGGACATTCCCTAAGGCGTCAGTTGCTAGCCATGACACCTCAGTTCCTCCCCACACAAAATAGTTCTGGCAATAGGGGCAGCATCTCAAGAGCTTTACTCTGTTTTGCTTTATTTTTACTATATCCTTCTTTATACTTTCCTCTGTGTTGTTTCCACCTAATAATTCTTTCTTTTACTTTTTACTTCAGGACACAAACTTCGAAGTATCTCTGTTTTAACGATAT